>NC_035436.2:30529557-30833307 GCF_002127325.2 Helianthus annuus
GATTTAGTTTCCTCAATTCGTTCATAAACGAATAATTAATTGCGTATTGAAATTTAATGCAGCACCTCTCGAACTGTTACTGTTCAAGGAGACATGGTAGCTGACTTTATAACAATAAGTCTTCAATATCTATATATCTATCTATATACTATATATAAGCATTTCTCATGTACAAATTTGTAATTTTGACAAACATACAAATTTAAAAGCATTATGTACAATAGAGATAAGCCATTTTAAAGGGGCTAAAGTTGCAACTTTTCCAAAATTTTAAGACACCATAGGGGTGTTTTAGGGATTTGATCATAGAATCACCGTACATTAACTTCTCAGACAATTGAATCGTTTCTTATCCTAGAATTGAATATATAACCCTAATACCCAAATCACAGTTTCCTCTCATCTCTTCACCTTCATCACTTCATCACGACTGAATCCTCCATAACCCTAATATCCCTGTAAAGACTGCAAATGAATCGTCCCACCTTCAATTTGTCCTCTCAAATCCCCCTTACGTTCTCACTCCACCCTCTGCCGGCGACAGTGGTTCCAGGGGCTGTGGTATTGGTGGTCGTCAAAGGCCAACGGCTAGGGTTTGCCATGAAACACTGTAGTTATCGAATTACACACTCTATTTGCTGAAGATTTTTGATCGATGTATTGTAGCAAGGATGTTGGTTACTTATTTTCATCTTTTTAGATTTCAACAAGTTTGTTCCTCATCAACACCTTGAATTGCATATATCGGTTCATCGTTTTATATGTTTGAAATTGAAACAAGTTCCTTTTCAATCGCAGGTTCTAGGTCTTGAAACTGAAATCGGAATGTTGAAATCGCTAGATCTTGAGTCGCTGGTAAGTGAATTGATTCGTTTCTGCATTTTTTTTTTTTACATTTCATTTATTTTTGCACGTATATCTCTATGAAAATAGCAACAGTTCGATGATATGCATACATTTAGTTGGTCAACTGTGGAATCTATGTTGTTATTTTAGAAAACATTGGAATTTAATTCTTTGACTCTTGGTCTGTACAATCAATTTGAATTTGATGGCTTTTCACCGCCATGAAATGTAATTTATGTTCACCATTATCCTAAAGATAGGTGGAACCGCGATTATAGAGACGATGGGCCGCCTGGAGTTGACCGGGTCATCGGTTCCTTGCCGTCTACCTTCTCGCCTAGGTACCCTGGTTATGACTCTAGAGGGTCGAGTTATCGAAGACGAAGCCCGTTGATACGTGAAACAAGTTTGAGTCATGATGATGATCAGTGGCACCCTTACAAAATTTATTTTTTCACCAGGTGCGAACAAATCAGTTTGTGCACCCGAGCCATATGATGTTGGGCGAATTTTGCAAGTTGATATTATATCAAATGCTCAAAAGTCAAATGTGACGACAGATTGTCCGATACAGCCCGATTTGTTCTCTTTCCTTTTACTTATATTTTTTGTTGTCTTTAGGCTGTGTCTTTTGTGATAACTGAATTTATTCGTTTTGATGACGTTTCTGTAACAGCTGTTGGATTAGAGAGTTATGTGGAGACGCTTTCTCGAAAAGGAAATTCTGAATTCAGTGTATGTTAAATTGTTAATCTATAAATTTATTTGGTAAAAAAGATGTTTGACTAATCGTTCGTGTACTTTACTCTTATAAATTGGTCTTTTCGAGTACGTTCTATATCTCTAATGAATCTAAATTCATCTTAAAAATATATCTTTGCATACAGCCACCTATACTTTTATTTAAATATAGGTAAGGGTTAGTAGTGTGGATACTATTGGTAAGGGTAACTTTGGGTCTGTTTGGCTGTGTAGATGTATGGTTAGTAGTGTGGAGTTTGCGTGTAAGACCCTGGTGAAAGGGGAGGAGCTAGACGGTTCATAGAGAAGTTGAGATAATGCAACATTTGTCAGGGCATCCAGGGTTGTGACGTTGAATGTGGTTTATGAAGATTCGGAATCTTTTCATTTGGTAATGGAGTTGTGTTCAGGGGGAAGGTTGATTGATCAAATGACGAAAGAAGGTCGTTATTCTGAATAACGGGCTGCTAATATATTCGAGTTGATGACGGTGATTAAATATTGTCATGACATGGGTGTGGTTCATCGGGATGTAAAGCTTGAGAATATCCTGTTAACAACTTCAGGGAAGATTAAGCTTCCTGATTTTGGCTTGGCAATGAGGATCACCAACGGTACTATTTTCTTCTGTGTCTTGGTTATAAATAAATTAATTCTTTATTTTTTATACGCAGGAAGTTCACACAAGTGTTATGCTTTGTGTATCTATGATATTGATTATATATCTGCTCAAACTTGTTTAAATTTGTTCCTCACAAGTTCCCTTAATTGGTTGACCGACAATGTGTCAACTTTTAGTAGACATAAGGTGCTTAGCTTACCTTGTATCTTACTAAACCCTTCTTTGACTTAATTTGACAACACTTGACGAATCAATGGGACAGAAGCTTTTACCAAGTCCTTCATGCTTCCAGATCCGCATCACCCTACTTAACCCCAAAGCCTAGATTCAAATCATCATGATTCATTTGTGCACCCAAGTAAGTCTGCTCCATAAATAAAGTTATTATTTAATACCCAGTGTAGTTTTCCAACTTCCAAAGTAGGGGTGCTAAACGGGTTGTGTTCGCAGGTTGGCGAGTTCAACTCGACCCAAACCCGAAAATTTTACACGAACTTGAACCCGAAAATCGTATCATACATATAAACCCGAACACGACCCGAAATTTCATGGGTTGACCCGAACACGACGCGTTCAACCCGAGTTTTTTAATTTTTTCTGAAATTGATATATTAAAATTAAAATTTACTTAAAAAACACAAATGTATATAATAATATCATAGTTAAATTATAAAATCTATGTTAATTTCTCTTTTTAAGTTACAATCATGGCATAAAATACTACCCCATTTAATTTATGACATAAAATATATTGTAAAAAATTATAATATAGTATAAATGTGTTAAACGGGTCAATCCGCCAACCCGACCATGTTGACTTGAACCCGACCCGTTAACCTAAACGGGTTCGCGTGTTCAACCTGAAAATAACCCGAACCCGTTTAGACTAAACCTAAACCCGCGAATTTCGTGTTAGGATCGTGTCGAGTTTTCGGGTGGTGTTAGAAATTCACACCCCTATTCCAAAACAGATAGTTGAAAATACTAATCAATCCTTGACATATATACATGCTTAGTATTTGTTCAGTAGAATAATATCACTTAGTATTATCTGATACATATTGAAAGAAGTCGAAATTTAATATGGATTCATATTGTTTGATACTGCAGGTAGGCAAAACGAAAAGGTATAATAATGTTGGAAGAATTAAATTTTATGTGCAGTCCAAAGCGCTTTATAAAGTTTTCGGTTCCATATATCGTGTTGTTGGGTTGCATTTTCACAAACTGATTCTCTATGCATTTTCATAATGTTGGAAGAATTAAATTTTATGTAAATTCCACTTATGTATGTTTTTTACAATTTTCTATGAGCGAGTCTGGTGGGTTGGGTAACGGGTCAAAGCAGTTTCTCATATAATTAATGTTTTCAATATGATTAATGTAAATAAACTTAGGAGGAGATTTTATGCACTTTAGGTGATGTTTGACTCGCTCAACCTGTTCAACCGGTTTCCAGTTTAACCACCATTAACCTTTTACCTGACCTGTTAGTGAAAATAATAACCTAAATTGACTTGCTTCATTTTGGACCAACAGGAAAAAGGAAACGTCCCATACGTGGTGGGCAATGGGGCGGGTGTGTTCACCCGAAGCCCAAAAGAAACAACCCAGATAGTGGCTGGATGGTTCAGCACCAACTCAGATGAGCTCAAGAAAATGTCCAAAAACAGCCTGAAGTTGGCTCAACCAGAGGCTGTGTTTGACATCATGAGGGACATTCATGACTTGGCGGGTCAACATGGGCCCCTCGCTGACGTACCGTATGTTTTAACATCATCGTTTACAAACTTAATTTAGAAACATGTATATGTAATTTGTAGAATATGCTTTGATTACCTACCATTTTTTTGAGCTTGGGAAAAGCTTTTGTGTGGCAAATTGTAAGTTATGTGGTTATGTATTAATTTAGTTAGTGTGTTTTAGAACTTTAAGAAGTTGGTGTGCCACTTTTTAGTTTAATTGTGACTATAAAAAATGTAAAAAGAATCTTGTTTAATCGATGATCATGGTTTGGTTTATCAAGTAAATTGATTCAGTATTTAAGAACTTTATAATTAAAAGTTTGAAGTAATTATTTTATGAATAAGTATCTCATAAAAGTAGTGTATCCGGAAGACGGATTTCAATTTTAATTATTTTCACAGTTCAACCCCCTGCCGTAACGTGCAGGTACGTGCACTATATTATACAAATGATTTGAGATGGGCACTATGGTAATATCACACTAATTGTTCACACCGCCGCAACGCGCGGGTCTCCCACTAGTATTAATTATATGGAGTTAATAAAGTCATGAGTCCACTGATAAATTTTCAACAACATTTAGTAACTATATTATGTCGTTATAACTTAGGTTGTTATTATCAGTTTATTATGACTCCTCCATAAGATAGGTTTTGTCTGCTGACATAAAGATATACCCGAAATTACATTTTGTCATCTTTGAATATTACAAAGTTAGAGTAATAAACCGGTTTTAATTCTCACTTCTTCTTCAAATCAGAGCCTCTCGTTTCTTTTAAAGATATTGTAATACTCTATTAGATGCTTCACATTAATCTAAACATATCTAGTGTGTTGCAAAGTGAGTAATATCTAAACGAGTATAGACTTAAACTTACATAAGGCTTCTAATTAATGAAGCGTAAGAAATAATCTCATTTATCTTATTATCCTCTAAAGGAGAGCAATATTGTTTGTTAGATATGCAAGGACCTATTTAATGTTAAACTTATGGAACGGAAGTAATGTCCCATTTGGTCTATCTCAACATGTTATGATATCTATTATGTAAGAGATATCTCTGAGATCTATTATATCAAAGTTTGTGTTAACAATGCTTTGACTTATGTAACATATACTTGTCAAAAGAATATCATCTATATAAAGAAAAGTTCATCTTAGTTGCTCCTACTCATCTTGAGGTAGGTACATTAATCCACTTGCTTGTTGATGAAAATAATTACGTTAAGATTTCATCACATTATGATGTTTGCACTAACCCATACATGGATTTTATTGGCTTATAGACAAACTGTTCTTTAACCTTAAGTTTAGAATTTTCAGGTTGTTTTATGAACATGTAAATATGTCAGCCAGTTATTAGGGAAAGTTGTTTTAATGTTCATCTAATGTAGCTCAAAACTATTATAAGCTACTAGAACAGTGATGATCCTAAAAGAAATCTTTTGTTAGATATGTAAGAAAGATTCTTTAATAATATATCTTTTCCTGAGTATAACCTTTGACAGTCAATCATACTTCTTTGTGTCTTAACGTTTATATCAGGATTTGGTTTAGTTATGAACACTCTTAGGTAATTCAATCAAATCCCAAACGTTATACGAACACATAAAAACAGTTTTACTAGAAAACAGTTTTATTCCATTCAGAAGATTGATTGACACTAATGGCTTAATTAGAAGAGATAGGATCTGTAATCATCAAAGTTAGTAGTTTTTTAAACCTAGATGACCTCCTGAGTTGATTATTGGGTTTGTTAGAAGTTTTAGTTTTATGGATTAGCTCTTGGTTAGGTTGCTATCATTTTCAGGATTCTAAGTTTGTAAGAGTTGGTGCAGTATGGTGTACAAGAGGTGTAATCGGAGTTAAATTCAGAGTAAAATTTAATGACACTCTTCCCCCCGCCTCTTGTATTACTTGCAAGTCATGATAAGGACTTTGACTGCTCCCACTGATCTTAGAAATCTTTAGGAACTCAGGATGCTTAGAGTCAATATTTAACGACCAACAGATTCTAATAGAGAAAATAAAATTAATGACGTTAGTCGTTATAGTTTCTCTTGTTGGGGATTATTTTAGTTTAGGTAAGAAATCTAAGTGTGCCCACAATTAAGCAACAATGAAACTTTTGTAAGTGTAGTATTATATTTTAAGGAGACAAGTGTTGATGGAACAGTGTCGTGATGGAGCGGTGTCTTGTACAAGAGGTGTAAATTGAAGTAATATAAAGTTTTCACTCCCCCACCTCTTGCAACTATTGCAAGTTATTATTAAGACACTTAATGCTCCCACTGATCTTTAATATCTCTAGAATGCTACAAGAGAAGTTTCAATGAGCTACGTGGTGTGGGAACCTATCATATATACGTTAGACTTTATTTGATTTCCTTAATGTCCAGATGTCATAAGAAACTTAGGGACATATTTAATAACAATCATGTTAAGCACATATATGAATAGATTTCTTTAAGACCATGGGCCATATGCGACTAATTTAGATGCAAGCAGATAATCTTTAATTGATAAATGAATTATGTCTGAATATTCCATTTTGGAATAAGTTTCACGAATGTTAATGAAATATAACTTATGGTGGACCCATACTTACTCCTTAAGCCAAATAATGATTTAGGGCTTTTAACGTCAAGATTTAAAATCACTTAGAATGAGATTAGATAAAAAATCATCCTCATTAACCATGTCATGATTTCTCATGAATTTCGGTTATAATGGATGAAATTTAAAAGTCTCATTTTTATTTTATCAAATTCTCATTTGCATGATGACAAAATTTGTGAAAGTTTAAGGTATCATCTAGTTCCATCTTACTAATGTTTCTATCCAAATATTAAAACAAATAATATGAGAGTTTAAGTAAGTGTGACTTTATGTTGACCATGCAAACCTCACAACCTTCATAATACTATATTCTGATTAATCTTCAGAATATGTAAGGTATCGAAAGCCGTTGTTAGAAGACTGCTTATTATGGTTCTTATAGCCTTAACATTTAATTTTGTCACTAACTCTCATGTTAGTTATTTGTCGAGTTCTGGTAAGGAAACGTATGGAACTAGAGTCAACTAATCATGTGTTAATTGGAATATTAAAAATTATCAGACTTAAATATCATTAGTAAGTGACTACCTAATTAACTTATTCAACCGTTCTTCTGAATAATGGATAGTCTCGTTGCTTATGCCTAGTCTAATGGCATAATCATGTAGTGAGATTTTCCCTTGAAGAACATTAGAGTATGGATTTTGTACTTGTATTTTGACTATGGACCTTAGAACAATCCTAGTTTAAGGTTTTAGTGGTTTTAAGGTGAATAACATTTTATTTTCTAATTTCTAACATTTATTTCTTAGTCTTAGGAAAGACTTAATCTGGAATAACTTTAGTGATAGCCATTATGTTATAGAGATCTCGATTATCATAAGAGACATTATGATCGATTTATCCTAATCATCATGCTCTACTTTTCTACTGTAGTAATCATAATCAGAAGAGAGCAGTAGGATTATCGTGTCTTAAGGGATAATCAAGGATTCAATTTAAGAGCTAATTCTTATAGAAACTTTAAATAAAGCAAAACATTTTAGGTTTAAAATTAGAGTAGATGAGATATATATAGAAGAAAATTATAGTGAGTAAAGTTATGGGTACTAAAAAATAAGGCAGACGAAATGATCATAAAATTAATGAAGGATCATTGATATAAGGATCATTATGTGAAGAGGTTGTGATATGTCTATTACTAACATCAAAATAATAGACTTATTTAAAGTTCTACTTAAACGAAGACAAATCAGCCTTGGCCAGAAGTGTAATCATTTAAGCATGTGTGCAAAGTAATCGTGACAAATCAGCTTTGGCCAGAAATGAGACAATCACTTTAACACTTGTTAAGTATGCTAGACATAAATGAATTAAATCAGCTTTGGCCAGAAGTAAGACATTCACGTTTGTAATGCATAATTAACATAGCTTCTATAATACTTGAACAATAAATAGATGCATCAAATCAGCTTTGGCCAAAAGTGATACATCAGAAGCTCATTCAAGTTAAGCCATTTTGGTTTTGTAAAACATTATTTCATCCTTATTAATTAACTAAGTATTTACAAAACCAATTATTTAATAGTAAACCACCCGAGCTAAGTCTTAGTTCACATTAAACAGCCTAAAATAATGAGGTTTCAAGTGGGATCTCGACTCGGTTATGAGGTCTCGAGTGAGATCTCGAGTCAAGTCTCGACTCATCTTGTAACATTATGAGGTCTCGACTCATTAAGGTCTCGAGTCGCAACCTCAGTATCTCGAGTCGTAATCATGGTCTCGACTACTATGTTTTATGAGATCTCGACTATTTAATGAGGTCTCGAGTCGCAACCTTAGTATCTCGAGTCGTAATCATGGTCTTGACTACTATGTTTTATGAGATCTCTACTGTTTAATGAGATCTCGAGTCGCAATCACGGTCTCGGGTTGTGAAGATTGAAGCCCTTAGTCGAAACCTCAGTTGTCTCGAGTTGAAACTTTATGGTCTCGAGTCGAAACTTTATGGTCTCGAGTCGAGACCTTTGTCTCGAGTTGTAAACATTTGAGGACCCTTATGATTTCGAGTCGAGACCTTGTGCTCTCGAGTCGAGACCTTGTGGTCTCGAGTCGAGACCTTGTGGTCTCGAGTCGAGACCTGATGGTCTCGAGTCGTAATCTCATGGTCTCGAGTCCACTGTTAACAGCTGTTATTCTGATAATAACTGAAAACTCGAAATTTTATGGATTGTGGGATAGTGTTTCCTGTTTTATTGCTGATCTAAACTTATCAAAAGATTTCGAAAATTATAACTGATTATCTTTTAACAGTTTCCGAAAATTTTAATTGATAAAATCCAGATCAAAACAGTAAAAAACACCCACTAATCCAAATCATATTCCAAAACTTACGGAATTTTTGAGTTTTCATTAGAACATATGATGAACCCTAGAAAATTAAAACATAATTCTGGAAACCCGAAACCTGAATTTTAATGGTTTTGTAATGGATTTCGGAACAGTAGGTTTTACCCATTATGATTTCGAGTCAATTATTAAAATTCCGTTTCGAAAACAGTGATCCGAGACATTGTTAAAGGACTCAAAACCGGCTGTTTATAATACTTTCAAAAATTCTGTTTTCCAGATTTCAATCCCAGAATTAACGGGTACGAAAACAGAACTGATTTATCAACATATGCTCTGATACCACATGTTGATCAGTTCTGTTTAAACATAAGGGAAAACATGTAAATAATACCTGATACAGCAAACAGGCCAACAGAGAATCCAGTCAGGGACGCAGCCATGGAATTCGACATAGTTGTCAACTTGATCTGGTTCCCCTTTAGGATGTATCTTCTTGATGGTAGTACCGAGTTCTTTAGGGTTGAAGAACTCGTAGTAATGCAGAGAGAGGAGGGGCGATATTGAGTATGATGTTATGAATGTCTAACCCTAATCCCTCTCTAGTAATCTCCTTATATACACCCAAGGGGAAACCCAATTAGTTAATTAGGGTAATATGGCTCATCAACAATTACCAACTAATTATATTATAGGTTTTATATATTTTGATCTATATTTTATAAATGATAATGATGGCTACTAGATTAAATATAAATAAATAAATATTTAATTTTACATCAGGGTCCATTGGTGACCAATATGTCACAATAGTTGGGACTGCCAGTGGTTATTTTTGAAGTTAGTACTATTTGCGGCCAATGACGAATAGTTGGGATTATTAAAATCCAATATTCCTATTTAATCCTACTATACCCTTAACCAGTAAACACTGCTATAAAGCAGTCATGTCCACAATGAAAACTCATCCAATACACACTCTCGTACCATGATTGTATCAAGAGCTCCCCAAGTTTTATAATCTGCCGTGACATACTCCAGTGATTCTGTCTCGTGTGCTGCAGTTCCTCATGTTAATACCTTTATTGAAGTTCTAGTTTCAATTATCCATATCCCAATAAAAATTTTGGTATGAAAGTAGTTTGTTAATGTGTGTGCAAAAACTACAGAAACGAATTTGAAAACCATTATTAATTAAATACACACTCCGGGTGTGTTCGATTTGAGGGTTTAGAACGGGGAATGAGTTGAAAGCGATTGTTAGTGTTAGTTTCATACTTTCATTCTCCTCTCTTTCTCTCTTTCTCTCTCTCTCTCTCTCTCTCCCTCATACCCCCTTTTTCATGTTTTCAAACAGAGCATAACAACTCATACCCAACTTACATAAAACCCAACTTGGAAAAAATATGTTCACCTGTTTTCCCTTGGATCCAATTCTCTTTATTGTCCTCTGAGATGATGATCTGATCCAATTAAAGACGACCGCCACAACCACCACCAAGAAACCACATGTAATGGAGTTCTGGTGGAGATACGGTTAGTGGAGTCGAAAGATGGTGAAGAAGCCACGCATCTAATATTCCTATAAAGCCATTGAAAGATTACTCACATAACCTAAAATATAAACCCAGAAGATGGGAACTTACCTCAATCGATGCGAAAACTCTGAATGAACCCTACCAGCCACCGGCCAAGGAGAAAACTCTGACACGAACACTCTTACTAAACATGGTATTCCCGACTCTTTATCACCCGGATCGGAACGTTGTTCACATATGTCGGCCGAGGAGCACCGTCAGTGCTGCCCACTCTCCTCTCGCATCTCCATCTCTCTCTCTTTCTCTGCACAAAAAATAATGGTAGTGGAAAAAAAGAGGTGAGCAGTTAGTTTAGATTATACCTTTAAAAAAACCATGCGAAAATGAAGAATCGTATATGAAGAACTAAAGGAAGATAAAGGAATTTTAGGCGTGAAATCGTAATGGAAGGGGAAAGGAGAAATAGGCAAAGGGCGGGAGTCACAGCAAAGAGGGAAAATAAAAGTTCGTATTTTTTTAAAAACCATCAAAATTTTTGGCGGATCTTTACATAATTCTTCAATTTTTCACATCCTTAGTATTCACATTCATGCCATTAAATTATGTGTGTAGAGTTTTTATCATATAAAAAGTATAAAAAGTGGTTGTGAATGAATGAGAGAGAAAAATGTTACTGTTCATTGTATATTTGGGGGGACACTATTCACCTCCTATAAGTTTTTAATATATTTTGAAAGTGGTTGTGAGTGGATGAGAGATAAAATATAATGATAAAGGTATAAAATATATTATTTAATTGAAAAATAGAGGGAAAATATAGTGTTTTTTAGTGTAATTTAGAGTGAAAATATGATGGAATGAATGTGAATGCTCTTAGACCATGTGTAGTGGGAGGGGAAAGATAATGCCCACACTTAGACATTTTGTGCCAAGTGGCAGTCAAGTCAGCTTTGGGGCATTATCTTAATTGGAGTTATTAGTAAAGTTATTTTAAATATATTAGAAAATCGTTTAAAAAAGGTCATTGGGAAAGTTGTGTCGGTGTCCCAATCGGCTTTTGTTAGAGATAGATATATTGACAGCCTTCTTATTCTGAGTGAAAGTTTGGTCGTGGCTTAAAAAACGGGTAAAAAGCTTTTATTTTAAAATCGACTTTGAAAAGGCATACGACAATGTTACTTGGGGTTTTCTGTTAGATATGATGTTCCAAACAGGTTTCTCTTCGTCTTGGTGCAAGTGGGTTAAAGGGGTGCTCGTCTCTGCTAGATCCTCAGTCTTGGTCAACGGTTCTCCCACGTTTGAATTCCAATGTCAAAAAGGATTAAGGCAAGGCGATCCTCTTTCCCCCTTCCTTTTTCTTATTGTCATGGAAACTTTTTCTTGTATTGTCTCAAAAGCTTGCGACACGGGGAGATTAAAAGGGGTTAAACTCCCAAACGAGGGCCCGGTCGTTTCGCACCTTTTATATGCCGACGATGCTTTGATAGTGGGGGAGTGGGAGGAGGAGAATATATTGTCGGTGGCTAGAATTCTTTGGGTGTTCTACGCGTGCTCAGGGCTGAAAATTAATATTCACAAATCTAACTTATTGGGTGTGGGAGTTGAAGAAGATGAAATTACCCGAATGGCGCCGATTGTGAGTTGTAAAAAAGGGGATTTCCCTTTTAGATACTTGGGTATCCCTTTAGGTGCTAACATGAATCGGGTGAATAATTGGGACCCCATTGTGATGATCTTCAAAAATCATCTCGCTTCTTAGACTGCTCATTCTTTGTCTATCAATGGTCGGGTGGTTCTAATCAAAGCGGTTTTAAAAAGTCTTCCCATTTATTATCTATCTATTTTTAAAGCTCCGGTCAAAGTTGTTGATAAATTGGAGTCCCTTATGAGGATTTTTTTATGGGGTGGTTCGGAGGATGATAGGAAAATGCACTGGGTAGCGTGGGACAAAGTTACTCTTCCTAAAAAAAACTCGGTGGACTTGGCATTTGTAAGCTCAAAACGGTGAATGACGCTCTTTTATCTAAGTGGGTTCGGAGATATAGGGTGGAAGAAGAGAGCCTTTGGAGGAGAGTTGTTTCGGCTTGTCATGGAAAAACTAGGAAGTGGTCGTATTTGCCTTCCAAATCGGGGATGTCGGGAGTTTGGAAAAACATCACAAGAATGAAATCTAAAGTTTTGTTAAAGAGCAAAAGAATTCACAGTCTCATTAAAGGGGTTTGGGGGGATGGGTACAGCATTCGTTTCTGGATCGATCTTGGGTTTGGTGATACCACTCCTATGTTTAAATGGCTGAATCTGTTTGCGTTAGATAAAAATAAAAGTTGCTGGGTGAGTGAACATTTACCAGCTGCGGGAGTGCGTGTCTCTATGTCGTGGGAGTGGTCTAGACATCCGGTTACACCGGAAGAAGTGGCGGAGATGACTAATTGTTCGGCTTCGCTGACTGATATCGTCCGAACTACCAACAAGGACATGTGGTGCTGGCTTCCAGATGCATCAGGTCAGTACTCTTATTTTTCCTTCAAATATTTGGCTTCGGAGCAGACGTTATCGGAGAACGTTTATTCGGATAAGGGTTGTAGGTGGATTCCATCCAAATGCAACATTTTTTTCTAGAGGGCGGTGCTCGATCGTATCCCGACTAAACAAGCGTTGGTTAGGAGAAATATATCGGTTGACTTGGAAGATTGCGTTCTGTGCGGGGAAGTGATCGAATCTGTCGATCATTTATTCACGGCTTGCAATACACCTATTCGGTTTGGAATCGTTTAAGTGATTGGGCCAAAATTTCGCGTATTTATGCTTTTTCCTTCGGGGATATTCTCGATTATCATAAAAGTATTGGCGGTAATTCAAAGGCTAAGGACATCGTCCGTGGGCTTGTGGTGGTGACTTGTTGGTGCCTATGGAAATCTAGGAATTCGAAGATATTCTCAAACGGTAGAGGTGATAGTGACGAGATCTTTGGGGAGGTGAAGCCTCTTAGTTTTTTTTGGTTAAAAAGTAGGTCCATTCATAGTAACATTGTTTGGAGAGAATAGTGTAATTATCCTTTGTATATGATGTAGTCGGTTTTTGGTGCGGTCTTGCGTTTTTTAACCAAGCCGGACGGTTTTAGTGAAGTTTACCTTTAAACAAAAACCTAAGTATTGTTTTTTTTTCAAATTAAAACTAATAATATTTTTTACTAAATAAAAATTACATAAAAAATAAAACACAAACACGCATTTAAATGTCATAAAATAAGCGTGTGTCATTATTCGTGTGTCAAGATAAATCTTATTTTTATGACGCTAAAAAAATGACACACAAAAAAATGTGTCATAAATATATTGAATTTTGTAAAACCATGACTTTTTTTTTCTTGACATGCTCTTTCAAATGTCATAAAATGGGTGCATGTCATTGTTTGTGTGTCAAGATAGATATTGTTTTCTTTATAACGCTAAAAACATGACACACAAAAAAGAATGTCATGGATTTATTAAATTTGTAAACCATGACATTTTTTTCTTGACACACGCTTTTGAATGTCATAAAATAAGTTCGTGTCATTGTTCGCGTGTCAAGAAGGGTGTATTTCCTAGTAGTGTTTTTTTAATTAGATAGAGTTAAATCCCAAACATATATAATAATTCACCTACGGTCTTGGCTATAGGCTTTGACTTCTACTGCAGTGGTTAGTCCACGTGTCTACTTTCAATTAGACCACGTTATATCTAAATTTTATTGCTTCCCAAGGTTTTCATTTTTTAGACTCACCATTTGAATTTGCCCGCATTCACAACTTTAGTCCTTATTTTTAGAGTAAATTACAAAACTCGTCCTTTATGTATATATTTTATTGCAAATCATATCCTTTATCTTTAATAATTACATTAATCATACATAATGTTTACAAATCCTAACATGTTATATCCTTTACCTCAAACCCAATTAATTTTCTCAGTTAATTATAGTTACGTGGAACCCACATGAGGGCATTATTGTCTTTTAACCTACCCATCTCTTTCCCCATTTAAAACCCCAAATAATCCTTATCTGCTACACATCATAACCACTATATTCTACACATCATAACCCTTCATCATATGGTTTGTCTGTCCATCAACAAAACCCTTAAATCAACCGATTGACAACATGTATTGTTGAGGCCGGTGGGACGTTAAACCTATGGATCACACGGCGGAGCAAGATCAAGAGCACGAAGTCTACAACGGAGACATACCAGAAGACGGAGAAATGGTCGTCGATATGGAAACACCAATGAACGAAACAGAACACGATGAAAACACTAACAGCAAGGTTTCTATTCCAATTCAACTGTTTTAATCTTCCTTGTTTTCGGATTCAATGCACTCATGTGAATTGAGTTAAAGCCTTAACTCAATTTCTATCCTTTTGTTTGTGAAATCAGGAGTTAGAGGATATGAAGAAGAGACTGAAGGAGATCGGAGAAGAAGTAGGCGTACTTCGAGAAATGCAGGCCAAAGTCGAGAATGAGATGGGCTCGGCTCAAGGTCCTTCTTCTATTTTGGTTATTTTTGTGTTATGCATCACAATGTTGTTGTTATATTTAGCTTTATTACAAAAAAGGGGCAAAATAAATTGATGGACAGACAAACCATATGATGATGAAGGGTTATGATTTGTAGAACAGAGTGGATGTGTAGCAGATGAAGGTTATTTAGGGTTTTAAATGGGGGAAAGAGATGGGTAGGTTAAAAGACATTAATGCCCTCACGTGGGCCCCACGTGACTATAATTAACTGAGAAAATTAACTGAGTTTGGGGTAAAGGATATAACATGTTAGGATTTGTAAACATTAGGTATGATTAATGTAATTATTAAAGACAAATGACATGATTTGCAATAACATATATACATAAAGGATGAGTTTTGTAATTTACTCTTATTTTTATTATTCATCAGGCATACAGAAAAGAGAAAGGGAATGAGTACATGATAGAAAGAAATGGAGAGAGAGAGATAGAGGTGAAAGGTGATTATCTTGATGGGTCGAATCTGATGTTTGATGATAGTTTTGTCAGTTTATCCCTTTTCAGTCTGTATGTCCTATTTCCCTACATTTGTCCTTTGTGTTCCTATGCTCGGAATCTTGGTGCGATAAAAGAGCAATATGTAATCACCATCACCTATCCATTATTAATATTTGTGTCATTTTTGTAATGTCCACCATCCATTAAATATTCTAAATCTTTAGAAGTGGGTATTAAAACAAATTGAAGCTTTTAGTTGGTTTTACGATCAATGAGGTTGTACAAAACATATCCGACGATAATAGTTAGTTTTCTGGCAACAAAGGTAAGAATCGACTGAGATTGTTCTTTTTTCGATATATCCGTTTCTGGCTATTTGATGGTGGTGCTGTTGCGTTAGTGGTGGTGGTGTGGTGCTGGTGATGGTGCGGTGGTGGCCGTGCTGCGGGGTTGGTGGTGGCTAGGTGGTTGGTGGTGGTGGCAACTTTGTGGTGGTGGTGTTTGGTTGGTGATTTTGACAAAGGGAGAGAGATGTAGAGATATGGAAAAGTAAAATTGTTTCTGCAAATGGTTTTGGAAAAACCAAGTTCACAATTGATTATATGAGAAAAATGTCCGAATAGTTCATGTGGTTTGCTCAAATTTCACATATAGTTCCTATGCAACACACTGCTATTTAGGGGGTCTTTGGCTTAGCTTTTTGAAACAACTTATTGACTAATCGGCTTTTTGAAAAAGCCAATAAGTCAAAATAATGTTTGGATAAGTAAAAATGACTTTTTGAAACAATTTTTTGTATAAGGTGGAAAAGGCATTTTGAAAATCTAGGAAAACTTGGCTTTTTGAAACTCCTTTTAACTTTTCATGAAATATTACCTTGTCCCACCTCATAAGCTCATTCAGACACTTTTTTAAAACAACTTATTGACTTATTGACTTTTCTCACCTCATAATCTCATCCAAACACTTTTTTAAAAACTCATTTGGATAAGTTATAAGTCAATACGTCCTTTTGCCAAAAAGTCCTTTATGAGTTAAATAAGAGATCCCAAACACCCCCTTAGAGTCTATACCGTACTAGTGAAACACATGTTAATTATGAATAAATGCATTATTTGATGTTAACTAATGATATTTGATGTGTTGGCAAGTCCAAACTTTATTTAAAATTATGTTGGCAAAAACAAGATATAAGTTTATCGCGTAACGAGCAAAATGCAAAACGAACGTTGGTGACCGCCCGATTAATGTTAAAGTCCTAAAAATGTTCCGCTATGATTAAAATGCTATTTTTAATCATATTCGTGAGGAAAATTTAAGTAAAACGTTTAAAAACACTGTTTTGTGATTTTAATAACATACTACGCAATACCGCGCGTATCTTACAAATTTTAAACGACAATGCCAGTCAAGACAAATAATATATTGTTCATCAATATCAATATTATGACGAGTTAATTTTTAGAGAGTGATAAAAATAATTTAAAACAGAAACAAAATACATGGTTATAAGTATAATACCAGCATGATACAAGATTTAGCCTACAATTTTATTTAACAAAAATTGAAAATGTGAATAATCACCCATGAAGGACAAGTGGCGGCACCGCACTACACCCTCCACCACTAGGTGAATAATAATAGAATGTCTTAACCCTTATAATTATTTTTATTATTTGAGTGAAAATTTACAAAGATGTTTAAAATGTTTGTTAAAACTCTTAAGTCATCAATATATGTCGTATAAACGTAAGAATTGTAACACCCGTCTCATTTAATTAAGATTTTTAATATATAATACGCATTTTCAAATGAAATACTTCATTTCCTAAAGTTAGACAAAATAGAAGTATTCATAATAACATTAATTCGAATTAACTACTAGCTAGTTTTATCATCCCAAAATGACAAGTTAAGTGTTTACAACATAAACATTGTTTACAACAAAGTTAAGTAGATGCGGAAGCTTCAAAAAGTCATGTTCGATTCAAGTTCGTCGCTTGATCTTCACCCATCCTAAGTTTAAACATACCTACACTGTAAATTTATCACAAACGTTAGTAAATGAGACCCTAGAACCTGTCAAGGACCCGAAAGCTCAAAATCATCAAATAAATGAAATAAAAATTTTGTTTGGAAGTCGACCGTAGGCTACGGTTCATAGACCGTAGCTTACGGTTAACCATATTACTTAAATCAGAACTTCTGGACCGTAGGCTACGGTCCAGGACCGTAGCTTATGGTCTGATCAGCAGACTTTGTTTGTTTTCCGTTTTTAGTACGAAAACCTTCATAACTTTCTATCCGTTTGTCCGATTTACGTGATTCTTTTTCCTACGCGTTCGTAATTAAATTACCAACGCATCTATCATGATCATTTAATCAAAATTTAAGTTTACAGACTGAAAGTCTATAAATCCCTTTCTGATTATTCGACCCGTATAGTTTTTGCACTAATTGCACTACTACTATTATTATAACCTCAAGGCTCATTTACCCAACATCCGGGGCTTACGATCACCGGCGCTTCATCACCATATCTATGGTTTCACTCTCTTGTGATCTATTATCGCCAAATGCTATTCTAAACATATTATCATTCTCAATTAAACATCTAATCGACCCGTTTGGCTCATTTATGGAATTCCTCCATTAACAATGACTAACAAACATTTCTAATCTAATTTTGATTCATTCATTTAAGTAGTGATCATCGTCACTTCAACTAATATAATACCTCATTCTAAAACACGACTTTAAATGACTACGATATTAAATTTACATAATGTAACGAGACAAGTTACATACCTTCAGAGCACACCCTTCAAACGCGCGTCACCACCGACTTGTCCACTTGACGTTCCGGTTTCCTTTCCTATAGAGTTCAACCGCAAACCGTTTAGAACTCTTTTCTTAACATATAACGCATAGTTCGCCATAATTTACGAATATGCGTTTTAATTCAAATTTCCAGTTTTAAGCCTTCTTTTAGGCATTTTTACAAACACCTTAGGAGCAGAATTTTACATGATTCACAATCAAATTCATAGCTTGCCCTTTTAGCCAAGATTAACATCAATTAAGCTTGTTCATGTAAATTTTTCATATCATATTCTGAAATCACTTCCTTAGAACTCAAATTACACTAGAATAACAATCATAATTCTAGTGTTTAACATGTTCCTACAAAACCCACTTATGACCTTCAATGGTGATTGTGAATTCACAAGAAATAAGCATAATTTCAACAAATGATTGACTAGGGTTTATTCCTATACATAATATTATTCCAATTTCATCCATACAACAATCATGCAACATCCATTTCGAATTTCCTATGTTCATCCAGAAATTTAGATGGAAATTTTCTATGAAATTTACATACCTTGTGATCCCTTCACTGAGGAGATCACTATTCTATGACTGGATTTCGATTTGGAACAAATTTAGGCCTTCAATTTGATCAAATTGCACAAGCTAGGGTTTGAGAGTTTCTCTTGGTCGCCCCATGTGTTCTAATCGACCAGACACACACATAAGTGTGTGTTTGGTGTAATTATTTTTTTGTTTTAATATTACAAGTTTCAATACTAACAACTTTGGTCCCTCCAACTATTGTTTAGTTCATGTTTTAGGTCTTTTAACCCACTTACATGTCACTACGAGACTTTTATCTAACTAGGTTATCTTTATTCCTAATTAGTACATTTTATTTATTGCCGACTTCAAATATATAATAAAGGATTATATTTTAGGGGTATTACAAGTCCACCCCCCTTAAAAGGGGTTTCGTCCTCGAAATCGGAATACATACCGAATAATGTCGGGTAGAGACGTCGCATCTCCTCTTCGGATTCCCATGTAGTATCCGACCCTTTTCTGTGCTCCCACTTGATCTTAACTTGATCAATTTTCTTATTCCGCAAACTTTTAACTTTCCGATCAAGAATCTCAACTGGCCTTACCGCATAGTTAAGGCTACTGTCCACCTCGATATCCTCGTAATGGACATAAGCCGTTTCCTCAGCTAAACACTTTCAGAGTTGTGACACATGAAACGTGCCATGGATTCTGCTCAATTCGTCCGGCAATTCAAGGCGATATGCTACCTTGCCAACCCGTTTGATGATTTTGAACGGCCCAATAAACCTCGGGCTTAGTTTCCCCCTTTTTTCTGAATCGGATAACGCCCTTCCATGGGGATACTTTTAGCATAACCCTGTCACCCACCTAAAATTCAATCGATTTCCGTCTTTTATCGGCATAAGACTTTTGTCTGTCTTGGGCCGCTTTCAAATGGGCTCGTACCACGTCAATTTTCTCATTGTTGGCTTGAACTACATCTTTATGGGCTAGTTCACTCGGACCCACTTCACCCCAACACACCGGGGTTCTACATTTTCTACCATATAGCATCTCATACGGGGCCATGCCTATACTGGCATGATAACTGTTGTTATAAGAAAATTCTGCTAACGGTAAATACACATCCCAACTGCCCCCGAAATCGATAATACACACCCTCAGCATGTCTTCTAGTGTCTGTATCGTTCTTTCACTTTGTCCATCTGTCTGAGGATGGTATGCAGTGCTGATAAAAAGTTTCGTTCCCATCTGTTCTTGGAAATCTCGCCAGAAGTGTGAAGTAAACCGGGTATCCATGTCAGACACGATGGATACCGGTACTCCGTGGCGTGCCACTATTTCATTGGTATACACCTCCGACATCTTTTCGGACGTATAAGTCTCACGTATAGGAATAATGTAGGATCGCGTTCGGCCCTATTTGAGTCGATCAGAGAAATTCCTATCCAAATCAAGAGGCGGAAACTAATGATTTGGTGCTATTCTAGCTGGATTCACTTTAAACTTGCTGTATTATTGATCAATTGCACAAATACAAGTTCCAACAGCACTTCGGCAGCACTTCGTGGCTCAACCGGAACAAATACACCGTAACTATGTGTTTTCAGGTTCGCTCAAAGACCCCTATTTATAGACAAGTTGGGTTCGCTTATATGTACACGCACATATAAGTGAACCTACATCATATCGTATGGGCGGACCTAACAACTTGACACATAAGCGAACCTGATCAATACCATGACACAAAAGCGGACCTAGGTATGTACACATGAGCGGACATATTACAATCTAGTATTTCTAGGTTTTCGTGTCATGACTGATCTATCCAATACTAAGACTCGATGTAAGACGTAGTCGACAGACGTAAGTGCACCAACAGACTCCCCCTCGGATGTTGACGGAGTCTTCACAGAGTCTTCGAGTCTTCACAAAACGCCAATCTTCAGTCTTTATCTGTCTTCGATCTTCCTTTGAAGTATCTGTCATTTCAAGAATCCTCGTTCTCTTTCTTCATCATCACCAAACTCCTCTCTCTCAACTGTTGACACGGTGTCTTCAGACTCCCCCTCTCACACAGCTGGGATCGTAGTCTGGAATTCACAATTTCATTCTTAGGTCGTAACCTGGCACTTCAGCACAGAATCGTCACCTGGCTCAAGTCCTGCACAATCTCTGCCCAACCATAAGTTTCTATTAAAAGATTAAACCTTCAAACTTTTTAGAAACTTGTACCAGAAACTATATTAATGATTTTACATTCAGGATCTTTTACTGGCTCTTATCAAATACATTTACCAGCTTCACATATACTCTCCCAAACCTGTTCTTCAAGTTTAGCACTTTGAATTTCGAAAATCAGTATCTCAACACCAGTTGTCAAAAATCTTTTTGACTTTTCAAAATTTATGCTAAAACACACCAAAAATCTTTTTGAATTTTTTTAATAAAAGTAAATGCATAAATGAAATATTTACAGACAATATTTTTGTGAGTTCGTGCAAGAGGATCATATCAGTTTTTGAGACACATCACCAACACCGTTAAGCTTGATTACATATTAAGTTCTAAACAATTTACCTAGATTGTCAGTATGTTTGTCCACTGAAATTTTCACACAGACTTCAATTGATTCGAGATATGATATTAATGTTTTAGAAACTAAAAACTTAATTGTGTATCACTCCACTCGAATATACTCCTGTATCCAGATCCCAATATTCAGTCTTACAGGTGAGTATACCACAGCTGATATCTGTAAAGGGGTAATGTGCGAGGGCCGTGAGAGCTCAGGTCGATACTTCCGTATACGCAGAGAGATGACGGCTTCGACTTTTGGTGGGTCCCCTTTAGAGGATCTTTTATTACAACAGCAAAGATTATCAATTTTATTGTTTAATCAGATTGCTGAGGGCGAGCTTATGTTTCAAAGCTTTTTGCAGAAAGTATTATTCGAGGACTAGGTCAGTATTTCCATACAGCAGAAGTCCCGGAATAATACCCCAGATATCACTGAGTATAAAGACCTAGTATCTCAGAATACGGGACCTTTCAAACAAGATTTCGGGGGTTACCCATATATTCAAGAATAGTTACCCACGAATTAAGCAAGTTCGAATTTAGGTTTATATCTCGTTTCAATTTACTAAATGTGCGAAAACCTACTGACACATCCGCAGTAAGATTGTTTATCACATTTTGACTTTACAATTCTTTAGCGTGCTGTGATAGTCCACTGATGTACTATCATTTCCTCTTTTATGCAACAAAACTCATTTTTCAGTTTTATCATGTTTTTGGCTTTTTCAAAGTTTCTGATGTTTTTGGATTTTCTAAAATTTCTTACTCCCCCTAAAATTCAAATACATCTAATGAAAATTGAAAACAAACTGTACAGAACATGACAACTGATATCAAAACACTTCAATTCTCCATCCGTTTGGCTTAAACAATCAGAACTCCCCCTCACAACAAACTATTTTCCCATAATGATCTCAAAACACTTAAGTTTGTTTTAATCAAAATGGTTTTTTCGGAAAATAAGTTTAGTTGTTTTTACCACTTGTAAAATTGGGGTTCAAATCATCATATTGTTTTACCAATTTTATGAATGACAGTTAACTCAAGTTCAATTTAATGACCTTGATTTAACCACTTATAGAAGCAACTGGTTCTCATTCTGAACCACTTATAACAACCACAATCATACAACCACTTGTAGGTTTTGCAATTAAGCATTTCAAACCTGTTTTTCAACCAATTACCATCTGTTGGTTGAATTCTCAAGGTGCCGATTCCTACTCCTCGCTTACAAACCTGGGAGTTCCGGCAAGTCCTGCAAAACCTCAAACACAGATTTAGAAGGATGCCGATTCATGATCCACGATTACTAACTTGGGATCTCCGGCAAGTCAGGTTTTTATTCTTTGAAAAATATATCCACCCAAGCCTGACCTTCCTTGGGTGTAACAACATCTTCTTCATCTTTTCTTTCAACAGGCTTGTAAATACGTCCTTTGGAAGCATAAAAATCTTTGATGCTTTTGGCCTTACCGTTGACCATTTGTCCAAAGATACGTTTTACATTTCCGTTGAAAGTTTTTTCAACATCAAATTTCTTCTTGTCAGAATAAAATTGATTTGAAATTTCAACTTTTCCAACTTTCTTCATAAAATTTTCAGCACGCAAAGGTGGAAAATTTTCATCGTTCATAGTTGGAACTTTCTTTTCAACCTTTTTCTCAACACGTAGCTCCTCTGATTTTATGGAATCAGATTCATCACCAGAACTATTACCTAAACCTTTCACAACCCATTTTTGATTTGGCACATTATCTTTTCTTCTTGAAGCACTCTTTGAACATTCTCCTTTCTCAAAAATTGAATTTTCAAAGCCAGTAAACTTCCGGGTTGACAGTTCAGTCTTCTCGACAACTTTCTCTGTTTCATTTTACCGGATATTTCCTGTTTTGGCTTGAATGTCTTTGGACAATCCTTCGCCACATGACCAGCAATCTTGCACTGAAAACAGGTTCTTTTCTCAATCTTCTTCGGAACTTCATTCTTCTTCAGTTCTTCTTGCTTCTTGGCAAGGAATTCCTGATTAGACTGCTTTCTGAATGATTGTTCTTTTTCAGCTTCTGACGTTTTTCCTAAAACAAACACAGTTTTTAGTTTATACATTTTTTCATTTTTATAGTTTTTCGGTGGAACAAAACCAAGACCTTTCTTTTTGAAATTACGATTATGGTTTGGTTTCTTTTGGAAACTATAACCACAATTGTAACCCATTTTCTTGTTTATTCTCTGTTGATCTCTTGAAGTGTACTGTTTAGGTTTTCCGGAAAGATGTAAATCTTTTATTTCAGAAATATTAATTTCTGTTATTTTGAAAACCTTTTGAATCATTTCAAGTTTGACACTTCTTATTGGAAAACTCTCATCAGTATATAATTTGTCAGAACCTTTCAAAGTATATGCCACTTTGACCGATTCATCATTCAAATTAGACGTTGAAAGTAAAAACTCTTTATCATAAACCCGTTTGTCCTTTTTATTTGTCGGCTTTGACGAATCAGACACAGACTTTGACTCTGGTTTGGACTTCGGATTTGACTCCTCACTGTCATCTTTATCTAACACCTGATCGACCACACTTTTTATCAACTTTGACTCATGATCAGTGTCAGATGACGTGTACGTGACATCGATATTTTCTGGCAAATTATCCGATGGCCCAGATTCCCATTGCAAATTGATTGCTTTATCGACTCTTTCGGAATTTGGATTTCGAGGTAAAAATCCATTTTCGGCCGGGGGCGGACATCTATTGTAGACCACACTTGATTTCTTACCAGAAGTTTTCACTTTTTCTTCATCTTTTGTCACAGATTTCTCTTCTTTAGACGTTTTCACTTCTTCAGACGTCTTCAAATTCTCCACGACTAGATAAATCCTGTCAACAACAAAAGAAGAACATGAGTAACTTTCTAATAACTTTTTAACTTTCTCAATTTCTATCTTTTGTGTTGCTAGTTCCAACTCAAGATCAGCACATTTCTTGATATGAAAGTTCGCATCATCAAGCTATCTAAGGTACGCTACTTTCAATGTATTCATAGCCACAGCTTGTTCACCACTCGAATCTGTATACTTGTTGATCTCTCTGTTCATCGTATCATACTATTCTTTCAACTTGTGAATATTGTGCAACAACTCATTGTTTTGTTTGATTAACGAATCACAGTTCATGCACTTTTCAGGAACTACAACTTGTTCTGCATCAATTTTCACTTCAAATTCAGGAGCCTCTTTGACTGTCCTGTTTGGTTGTAAGAATTCAGCTCTTCTCTTTTTCTCAGCTTTAGCTTCAGCTTTTAATCTCTCTTCCTCTTCTTCCTCTTCTTCGAGCTTTCTTCGTCTTGCTTCAGCAGCTTCCATGACTTTTCTGCATCTTTCTGCACATTTCAAATCATAAGCATTAGCATAGAAAGCATGAGTATTGAAAAGATTGTTGGACATCTCTTTGGCCATGAGATCTTGATCTGGGCAAAAATCATCCCAATTGAAACCTTCAGCCAACTTCTCATCATCTTGTTCTGCCAAGCACACTTTGCTGTTTGTTGGAAGATACTTTTCCCAGGTAAAATTATCATATTTTCCCTGACTAACTAGACATGCTCTTTTTGAGTTATCAACCACATCTCTCCCATGAGCCGTTTGTGCCTGATGCTGTGCTGGTGGTGTGACTTGATGATAAATCGCCTTTTTGTGATAATCGTTGTTTCCAAAAGGATTCTGAGCTCCGGTAGCTTCACGATTTTTGCACTCCCTCTTGAAATGCTCCTTTTCCCTGCAACGAAAACACGTAACTTTAGATTTATCAAAACCCAAAGTTGAAACGTTTGCATCACGAAAATCATCTCGGCCTGTAATTTGTTTAAACTTTTCAGCACGTCTCATCACACTAGCCATGCACCATTTTATGTCCATTAATTCCATTTCTTCAGCATCAATTTGATCGTAATCCTCTTTCGTGAGCATTGGATTACCGATCTTTCCCGCCACAAAACAACTGTATGACTCTAAAATCATTCCCAACAAAGACATTTGATTTTTAGCAATCTCTTCAGTGTAATCTTCATCATTTTCAATACTAAGCACAATATTGCACTGAAGCTTTTTCCCATTCTTTGTTACAGAAACGTTTGGATCGAATGATGAAAATCTTGTGCTGCTTGATCCCTGGGATGATTTCTTTTCTGAAGAATCTTTAACACTGAAAGCAGTTTCAATTCTTGGAGAATGATTTGTTGATCCAGAAACACCACCTTTGTAATACAAGCTGATATCCTGTTCTCCATCATAATTCTTCATTCTCGCAATCTTCCTTTGCTCCATCTCTTGAGCTTCCAGATGCTTTATGAAATCTCCCAGTGTCATCTTCTTATAATCTGTTCTGTTGGACCGCAGCATCATCAGAAATGTTCCCCATGTTTCATATGGTAGCGCATCTGCAAGTTTTTCAATCAATTCATCAGTATCTTTCTTAACTCCAAGCTTTGACATGTTTCTCACCAAATTACAATATCTATCAATTATCTGCTTGGTGTTTTCATTTTTTAAACCACGGAATAAGTCAAATTCCTTTTTCATGAGAGACATCTTATTCTTGAGCATATCATCACTTCCAATAAACTTTGCTTCCAATTCTGTCCAAATTGAATACGCGGTTCCATCGTGTTGAAGCAGTATCAAGATATCTTCTTTTATAGCTTGCTGAAGCAGACTCACCATGAGTTTCTCATCCCGATATTTCTTTTTATCTGCCGAACTCATTTCTCTAAGTGTTAACGGCTCACCATTTACAACATTGTTTCTAGTGGGCCTAACATATTGTTCCTCAGTGTGTTCCCACGCATCTAGATGATAAGCCTCGACCCAGTTAGCAAACCATTCAGACCACACATTATAGTCATCAACATCCATGAGTTTGGGTGGTTTCTGAGATGTTCCGGTTTCATTTTCAATCATTGCACTTTGAGTCACTGAAATCGAGCTAGCAAAAGCGTTATAAAATTCAGTATCCATTGTTCAAATGTCCAAAGATCACAAAAATTTCCAAACTTATGCAAAACTGTTCAAATACGCGAAGCTGTCACAAAAGCAAGACTATTACTGTTCCAAAAGCGAACCAATCAGTGTCTTATAAGCGAAACTATCACTGTCACTTGGAGCGAACCAGATAAGTGTAACAAGGAGCGGACCAGATGAGCGGATCTCTTGAGCGGATCAGATGAGCGAACCAGTCGAGCGAACCTATTCAAAATCTGGAGCGAACCTATCAAAATCTGTCACTAAAAGCGAACCAACCTTAAACTTTCGAGCGAACCTGTCCCAAAGATGTAACTAAAAGCGAACTAATCAACTTGCTGACGTCACTTTTTGAACGAGTACGTATGAGCGAACCCTCTAAAAATCTACTTTCTAGGTTGATTTTAGATCTGAAAACTTCAAGGGTTTACTAGTTCATGATTCCGAGTGAAGTGTGTGATTTTGAGCCGGTTTTACCGTGAAAAATTTTGAAAAAGTGAAGAAAGTGTAGAAAAATAGATGAAAAACAACTAAAATGGCAAGAACTCCTCCTCCTGAGCTCTGATACCACTTGTAGGATCGCGTTCGGCCCTGTTTGAGTCGATCAGAGAAATTCCTATCCAAATCAAGAGGCGGAAACTAATGATTTGGTGCTATTTTAGCTGGATTCACTTTAAACTTGCTGTATTATTGATCAATTGCACAAATACAAGTTCCAACAGCACTTCGGCAGCACTTCGTGGCTCAACCGGAACAAATACACCGTAACTATGTGTTTTCAGGTTCGCTCAAAGACCCCTATTTATAGACAGGTTGGGTTCGCTTATATGTACACGCACATATAAGCGAACCTACATCATGTCGTATGGGCGGACCTAACAACTTGACACATAAGCGAACCTGATCAATACCATGACACAAAAGCGGACCTAGGTATGTATACATGAGCGGACCTATTACAATCTAGTATTTCTAGGTTTTCGTGTCATGACTGATCTATCCAATACTAAGACTCGATGAAAGACGTAGTCGACAGACGTAAGTGCACCAACAAATAAAGTGAGCATTTTTCGTCAGTCTATCAACAACCACCCAAATAGCATCAAATCCTCGGTTCATCTTTGGTAGTTTGGTCAATAAGTCCATGGTGATAAGTTCCCATTTCCAAACCGGAATATCTAATGGCTGAAGTTTACCATAGGGTCTTTGGTGTTCTGCCTTGACTTGTAAACAAGTCAAGCACTTTTCCACATACTTCGCCACATCCCTTTTCATTCCGGGCCACCAATAGTTTTGTTTCAAGTCGTTGTACATCTTGGTTGGTCCCGGATGGATGGAGTAACGGCTTTTGTGTGCTTCATCTAGTAGAAGCTTTTTTAACTCCACACGAGTTAGGAATCCATATTCTTCCAAACCAGGTTTTCAACCCATTATTATTATTCGTTAACTCTTTCAACTGGCCAACAATTCTTTCCCTTTTCAAAATTTCCTCTTTTATCGCCTCGGCTTGTGCTTCTCGGATTCGCTCAAGTAAACCCGAGGTTACAACAAGCTGCATCGACCGCACTCGTATTGGAACATAATCTGTTTTCCTACTCAAAGCATCCCCCACAACATTGGCCTTCCCGGGGTGGTAATGTATCTCACAGTCATAGTCTTTGACCGTTTCCAACCATCGCCTTTGCCGCATATTTAACTCCTTCTGATCGAAGAAATATTTTAAGCTCTTGTGGTCGGTAAATATGGTGCACTTTACTCCGTATAAATAGTGCCTCCATATTTTTAATGCAAATACCACCGCCGCCAATTCAAGATCGTGTGTGGGGTATTTCTTTTCGTGCACCTTTAGTTGCCTCGAGACATAAGCTATCACTTTGCCTCGTTGCATCAAAACACATCCGAGCCCCGAATGTGACGCATCCGAGTAGACTACCAAATCGTCGACTCCGTTCGGCAATGTTAATACCGGAGTGTGAGTTAACTTTTCCTTTAGCGTTTGCAACGCCTTTTCCTGTTCAACACCCCATATGAATCTTTCCTCCTTCCGAGTTAATTTAGTTAGCGGTGAAGCAATTTTGGAGAAATCTTGAATGAATCTCCTGTAGTATCCCGCAAGCCCTAAGAAACTTCTACTTTCCGAAGGATTATTCGGAGAGCTCCATTTTGACACGGCTTCAATCTTTGACGGATCTACCAATATTCCATCGGCACTTATGATGTGACCGAGGAATTGTACCTCTCGTAACCAAAAGGCACATTTCGAAAATTTTGCATACAGTCTTTCCCGTCTGAGCGTCTCTAACACCTCTTGTAAATGATGCGCGTGATCTGCCTCATTTTCCGAATACACTAGAATGTCGTCGATAAACACGATTACCGACTTGTCCAACATAGGCTTGCAAACTCGGTTCATGAGGTCCATGAAAGCCGCGAGTGCATTCGTCAATCCAAAGGACATTACGAGGAACTCGTAGTGTCCGTATCGAGTACGAAAGGCCGTTTTCGGTACATCTTATTCCTTGACCTTTAATTGATGGTATCCCGATCTCAGGTTAATTTTTGAGAACCAATTCGCACCTTGTAGTTGGTCGAATAAATCATCTATTCTCGGGAGCGGGTATCGATTCTTCACCGTGAGTTTGTTTAACTCCTAATAATCGATACACATTCGCATGCTCTCGTCTTTCTTTTTCACGAACAATACCGGTGCGCACCAAGAAGACACACTCGGCCTTATAAATCCTTTGTCGAGCAAATCTTGAATTTGCGACATTAACTCTTGTAACTCCGATGGCGCAAGTCGGTATGGCGGCTTGGTTACGGGTTTCGCGCCCGGAACCAACTCGATTCCGAACTCTACTTCTCGTTTAGGCGGTATTCCTGGCAAATCTTCTGGAAACATGCCTTCATAATCACGTACCACCGGTACTTCTCCAATTTTCGGTGATTATTTCCTGGGTTCATTTGCGTATATCATGAACGCCCTACATCCGTGCCTCATAAGCTTGTGAGCTTTTAACACTGAGCATATTACCGGATTGCCTCCTTTCTCGCCATAGATTGTAATGTATTTTCCGCTTGGAGATGTTAACTTTATCTCCTTATGGAAGCACACGACCTTTGCATGATGTCGAGATAACCAATCCATTCCAACAACCACTTGGAACTCTCCCATCGCCATCGGGATTAGATCTATTGAGTATTCTTCATCATCAATACTCAATTTGCAGTTTTGACAAAACATCACACCCTATAAAACTCTTGTTGTCCCTTATTTCAACTTCTAAGGGCATAGATAATTTTGTCAATACAAATGAAGGATGTTAAATAAATCCATGTGAAACAAAGGATTTATTCGCACCTGTATCAAATAATACACGTGTAGGAATTGAGTTTATTGCAAATATACCTGAGACCACATCGGGTTCCGTCTTCGCTTCAGCTGCAGTTAGTTGAAAGGATCTAGCCTTTGCCTTTTGAGTTTCTATAGGCGTTTCTTTGCTATCTTTCTTTCCGACCAAGTCTGGGCATTCGGACTTCTTGTGGCCCAGTAAGTAACACTTGTAGTAAACAGTAACCTTTCCCGGGCATAGTGACGTCGTGTGCCCCATCTTCCCGCAGATGGGACACAGTTTGTCTTTGAAGCGACATTCGCCTTTGTGCCCTTTCCCGCACACTTTCCAACTTGGCGACCCGCCTTTCACATCAGCCTTTCGTGCCGTCTCAGATGTTCTAACCTTCTTTGTAGGACTTGGATTCACATCCTGCGCCCTTCGCTTGCCCCTTTCAACTTGTTTCTTCAATTCAATCTCCCGCTTTTGGGCGGTGTTAATGATCTCAGTAAGGGTCTCATACTTCGAAGGAGTCACGAACTCCCTATATTCAGCGCTTAGCATATTGTAATAGTAGTATATCTTCTGCTCTTCAGTAGTTAATAACTCGTCACAGAATCTCAGCTTATCCATGAAAATACCCGTGATCTTATCAATTGATTCGCCCTTTTGCCTTAACTGGATGAATTCCTCTTTGATTTTGTTGATGACTGCCTTGGGATTGTGGTGTTTAAGGAATGGTACCTTAAACTCGTCCCACGGCATAGCCCATGTCGTTTCGGCTCCAATTTCCTTCTTCTTATTATCCCACCAATCTTTGGCTTGACCCCTTAACTGACCCGTTCCGTAAGCCACAAAATCGCTTACGTCATAGTGGGTCCTTTCAAACACCCCTTCGACATCACTTAGCCATCTTTGACATATTATCGAGATAAACTCCCCGTTGTAAATTGGCGGTTTACACACCATGAACTCTTTGTACGAGCAACTCTTCCGTTCTCCGGACTTTTCCTTCACGAGGTTGACTTTGTCTTCCAACCTTCTAACCCGTTCTTCAACTAACGAAAGCACCGTATTTTGAATTTTGTCTATAAAACCGGATAGACTATTCTCGATTGCCTTTCCTACCTCTTCGGCAATCACCTCTTTCATTTGTTCAGTGATTATCGGCACCACATCATTGTTACTCTTTTCTGTCATCTTGAAACTGAAATGTTTATACCAATTGTTAAACATTTCATTTATAACATATACTTTATTCGCTTCGATTTAGCCAAGTTCATAACTTGCTTTAACCGTTCTCATTTAGTGCACTTTCCGGGTTTGAGTGTGTTAACGCGTTCTTCCCGTGCACGTCAATTCACATCTCTTTTTCTCACATATAATAAAAATCTACTAAAGTAACAAATTCTTACCGGATGTTTGATCAAGCTTGAACCGAACACACTTTGTAAACAACCTTGAGCTCTGATTACCAACTTGTAACACCCGTCTTATTTTATTAAGATTTTTAATATATAATACGGATTTTCAAATGAAATACTTCATTTCCTAAAGTTAGACAAAACATAAGTATTCATAATAACAGTATTCGAATTAACTACTAGCTAGTTTTATCATCCCAAAATGACAAGTTAAGTGTTCACAACATAAACATTGTTTTCAACAAAGTTAAATCTAGGGTTTGGAGTTCTTGGTCTTCAAAGGAGTTCATGTTGGTCTCTGTAATCCACGAAGGTTACAGAACAAACCAACGGATTCCTGCTGCCAATTCTTCTGTCAGTAGTTTGTAGCCCTAAGTGAAGGCTACATCTTCGACTTGCTTGGATTTATACGCTCTCAGATGCTATTATTCTTTTCCTTGACTTTTATTTCTTTTTTTTGTTGTTGAATTAGGCATTTGTTACCGGACTAGTCGGGCCGGTGTTGTTGGGACACAGGGTGGGTCATCCCCTATTGCATTGTACTTGATATTTGTGTTGTTTGTTCTAGTTGATATCTGTGTTGTTAGTTTTAGATGGCTTCCTTGATATGATTTGTGGTGGCACCTATGAGTGATGAACCACTGAACTGATCCTTTATCTTGGTTGTTTTTTTACCTTTTATGTTTGGTTGTTTTCCATGATTTTTGATGGTTGAGTTGTTGGTTGATTGCTTTCTTGACTTGTCTGTTGACGTGACCGTGTCATCCCGATCAGTCAAAAACCCAATTAAACCTAGGTAGCTAGGGTAAGTCGGGTATCGTATCCACGAAGAGCATGTGGTCAGTATCGCACGACCCGTTCGATTAGTTAGACTATTTACAAATAATGTACAAGGTGATTATGAAGATTGCTAATTTTATTTGTTTGTTTGGTTTTGAAAATTACTCGGAGTGAACCGACAATTTGATGTTATTCTTAAAACAATGTGTGATTAATTAAGATTGCAAACTAAATTACTAAATGATTGAAACAAGAAATTAGAAACAAGTTCCACACCCGGTTTCGGTAATTGCAAACCTAGGGGTTCTTACAAGTTTTAAACTCAACTCAATTGCATAACGATTAACGGATTTAGTGTACCGTGACTTAGGTGCCAATAACTATCAACGTCCCGAAGAACGGACAAGAATGCACTTTGTAATCAACACAAGTAAATCCTAACCACGACAACGCATAATTACACATAACCATTTCGCAAAGTCATAACTTTATAATCGTTCGACAATTTACGAATACGAAACAAATGTAAACTATTGTCAATGGTTTCAAAAATCAATACAAATTGTCACAAAGTTGAATCAAGAAACAATTCAAAACCCTAGATTAAACAACTACCTATACCGGGGTGAAACCGAGGAGACTAGCCGTTCATAGTCGAAGAAGCACGATCACCGGAGGATGAACACGAACCCCGAACCATAATCTTCAAGTCTTGAGGAAAGGTGGAAATTAGGGTTTGAAGGTGAAGGTGGAAGAGGATAACGGTGATGATGGAATGATGGAGATTTGGTTAGGGTTCAAGGTTAGAGATGAAGAATGTGGTGTTAGATAAAAAAAAATTGTCTTGGAGTATGTTAGATGTGAATTAGATGATGATTCTGGCTCCAATAACTCATATTAAAAAACAATTGAAGTGTAACCCCCGAATTATTGTGATCCCCTCATTAAAACTCGTCAACAAACCACTAAACTCGAAATTCCGCGACACAGAAAACTAGAGGCCGTCGCCGACGGCCTGGCCCACCGTCGGCGACGCCTTGCCTGGCTTCACTTTTCCGGCGACGGGTTAATCTCCTGTATACGAACACTTTAGGCGACGGGGATTTCTAGTTTTTCATGTCTTGTGCTCCCGGTTGACTCGTTTAACGTTTCGGTGATCCGTAAAGCGTCCCGATTAGCTCCTTAAACTCCATAAGACTTGAAAACACAAATCCCATTAGAAGTAGGCTATTCGAGATTAAAAGTCACATAAAAACATTAACTTAAACATTTACAAACACCGATTTTCGACCAGGTATCATCTGTTGAGATCTGTTGTTGGTAAATAATCAAATATGGTTGATGGTCTAGTGGTTACAACAGGTGGTGGACCTGGTCCTAGTGATCCACCACCGAAGACTTTAGTGAGTAAGCTGGATGCAAGTGATCTGTTATACTTACATACATTCGACTCAAGTAACCTAACTATTGTGTCTGTCAAATTAAAGGGATTTGAAAATTATACGGTGTGGTCTAATGCCATGCAGTTAGCTTTATAGGTAAAAAATAAATGGGGTTTTATTGGTGAAACTTGTGTTAAGTCTAAAAATAATGATGTATTAGCCAGACAGTGGGATAGATGTAATTCTATTGTGCTCACTTAGATTTTAAATTCAATTAGTGAAGAGTTATACATGGTAAGTTTTTTGTAAACTGGCAAGTGATGTTTGGACAGATTTAAGTGAAACTTATAATAAAATAGATGGGTTAGTTGTTTTTTATTTGTACCAGAAAATTAATAGTTTCACTCAGAGTGGGTTGAGTGTGTCTGATTATTATCATAAATTGAATGTAATGTGGAGACAATTAGACCAAATCTTGCAACTGCCTGCATGTATTTGTGATGCTGCTAAGGATTTCAATAATTTTAATCATATGATTAAACTAATGCAGTTTTAATGGGTCTTGATGGGGTGTACCAGGGGGTTAGAACAAATTTGTTAGTGAAAGAAACTTTGCCTATTGTTAAAGAAGCATTTGATGTTGTTTCTATAGAGGAATCTCATAGAAACTCCATCAGCGGTAGTAAGAAAGGACATACCATGTCTTTTGTTTCAAAAGTAAATCAACCTGTTGAATTTAGGAAAAATAATAAAGTTTCTAATCAAAACTTAAAGTGTTCTAAGTGTAATAAGATAGCTCACTATGTGGATAAATGTTTTGAAATTATTAGGTATCCATCTTGGATGAAACCTCCAAGAAGCAGTCAAGGAAAGAAAGAAGTTGCAAGTAACAATAATAGTTCTATTGAGACTACTGGTAATGTTGTTAATACTTTGACTAGTGAACAAATAACAAGGCTTCTTAGTTTATTAGGAGATAAACCTAGTGGGCATTCGCAGAGCTGTAATGTTTCAGGTTGTGATTTGTTTTGTGCTAGTCTGTTTTTAAACCTGTGTTTTGTTTTAGTAGTGAGTCTAATTGTGAACAGAGTGGATGTGTAGCAGATGAAGGTTATTTAGGGTTTTAAATGGGGGAAAGAGATGGGTAGGTTAAAAGACATTAATGCCCTCACGTGGACCCCACGTGACTATAATTAACTGAGTTTGGGGTAAAGGATATAACATGTTAGGATTTGTAAACATTAGGTATGATTAATGTAAGTATTAAAGACAAATGACATGATTTGCAATAACATATATACATAAAGGACGAGTTTTGTAATTTACTCTTATTTTTATTATTCATCAGGCATACAGAAAAGAGAAAGAGAATGAGTACATGATAGAAAGAAATGGAGAGAGAGATAAAGGTGAAAGGTGATTATCTTGATGGGTCGAATCTGATGTTTGATGATAGTTTTGTCAGTTTATCCCTTTCAGTCTGTATGTCCTATTTCCCTACATTTGTCCTTTGTGTTCCTATGCTCGGAATCTTGGTGCGATAAAAGAGTGATATGTAATCACCATCACCTATCCATTATTAATATTTGTGTCATTTTTGTAATGTCCACCATCAATTAAATATTCTAAATCTTTAGAAGTGGGTATTAAAACAAATTGAAGCTTTTAGCTGGTTTTACGATCAATGAGGTTGTACAAAACATATCCGACGATAACAGTTAGTTTTCTGGCAACAAAGGTAAGAATCGACTGAGATTGTTCTTTTTTCGATATATCCGTTTCTGGCTATTTGATGGTGGTGCTGCTGCGTTAGTGGTGGTGGTGTGGTGCTGCGGGGTTGGTGGTGGCTAGGTGGTTGGTGGTGGTGGCAACTTTGTGGTGGTGGTGTTTGGTTGGTGATTTTGGCAAAGGTAGAGAGATGTAGATATATGGAAAAGTAAAACTGTTTCTGCAAATGGTTTTGGAAAAACCAAGTTCACAATTGATTATATGAGAAAAATGTCCGGATAGTTCATGTGGTGTGCTCAAATTTCACATATAGTTCCTATGTAACACACCGCTCTTTAGGGGGTGTTTGGCTTAGCTTTTTGAAACAACTTATTGACTTATCTCCTTTCTAGAATAAGTATGCTATTTTGTGCAAACCACATGGACTAACTATGTAATTAACTCTAAATATAATTTATATTTTATCACTCAAATGACTGCTTATTTGCTTATTGAATAACATGTTTGACCACTGTATCTTCTTTTCAATAATCATCTCTGCAATCACCATATCTATCGCGTACCGAGTATATCCATTAGTTTTTTTAAATATAATTTTCTTTATTTGGTATATAAAATCATATTTATTAAAGCCGTATAATACACGAGAGTTTTTAAATATATAACTTTTTTATTATTTGGTAAACAATATTACAATTATTCAACCCGTGTAATACACGTGGTTTTAAAGATATAACCTTTTTATTATTTGGTATATAAACTTACATTTATTCAACCCGTACAATATGGTTCTTATAGATATAACTTTTTATTATTTAATATTTAAAAATGATATTTATTCAACACGTACAATAAAAGAGTTTTTTAAACATAAAATATTGTATTATTTAGTATATAAAATTTATTATTCAACTCGTATAATAAAGTGGTTATAACCTAGTTTGTTATAATCAATAATCAATATGACCAAGAATGGTGGTAAGTAACCCAATTAGTTGTTGGGTTGACGTATGGATACTCCAATTGGGCCTCTACTCATATAACCCTACCCAACCAACAACCCATATTATCTAATCCAAAACCATGTGTAGTATATAAACCACCAACGCCCCCAATTATTTCCCCAAATTTTGTTTTACACACATATCCTCTGAAACCCTTACTGAAACCCTAGAAACTCGGATCTACTCTACGATGGCGGACGAAGAGGTCATGGGCTCCGTTAGCCCTGCTCCGTCCGATCACAAGCGCAAGCTCGACGATTTCGATAGCGAATCGTTCGATCAACCGCCGGTGGTTGATGGTGACGTTGATGCTGCTGCTGCTGCTGCCGGTGGTGGTGGTACGGAGGATGTTGACGTGAAACGACAGCGTATTGAGGAGAAAAGTGATGGTTTTGGTATGTTATTATCTCGTTGTCGGTTTTGTGTTAATGACGATCTTTCTATATCTATGTTACGTGTGTGTGATGCAGTTTTATGGTTTGAAATGAAATAGTTTGTTATGCAGAGAGTTTTCAAAGGTGTTTTAATTATTTTAAGGAAGGATAATGTGAATTCACATTGTGTGTTTTTATGTGATGAGAGGGTTATTGTGTGTTTATTGTTGTTTGTTGTTATCTTGTTTGAATTTCTACAATTCTTTGTACATAATTAGATGGGATTTAGTTTAGATGTTTCTCTGCAAATAAGTCAATGAAGAATTAGAGAATAGTTTTTAAATAAGGAAAATCTTGAAACTTTAAGCACCATGGGTCTTTTTCTTAAAGAAGTTTCACCATTTAGTCCGAAATGGATTTCGCTATATCTTGATGCATACTTATATGTGCTAATAAGCTAGTTTATTCATGTTAATTGGTTTGCATGAAAGATACACTTGGGCGGTAATGAATTAACTCGGGATTTTGAAAATTTAACCTATGCGGATAGTCACTGTTATAAAGTAGCGGAACATTATTCTTTAAATCGTCATGGTTTTTAAATAGCAAGTGACCTTAAGGCCCTCAAAACATTGCTATCAGATTGTATCCTAAATTTCAATATATTTCGAGTTTATTACTTGGTAGAAAATTATATGACATAATAACTTTTGTGAATAAAGTGAATGATGTGTTTTTTTTTCTTTAACTAGTAGAAGCTACGGGTAACGGGCACCAGGAGGAGAAGGCAGATGAACCAACTGACGACATTACTGAACCATCAGATGTGATCAAGAATACTGTGTTAGAAGAGGATCAAGAAAAAGCCGATGAACCTTCGGATGAAGCGCAGAAGGCATCTACTGATGAGCCTTTGGATGCATTGAACAACGAATCAGTAACTGATGAAACACATGAAAAGGAAGTGGACCCGGAATCTGCTGAGAATCTTGAAGAAGCAGCTAAGGTGGAGCATCAGGGATCTGGAGTAGAACAGCAGGATCCAGCTACAGATGTTGCTTCACAAGATGACGCGTTTGGTTTTAAGGAGCAATCTGCATTCTCTGATCAATCTACATCACGTAGAATGGAGATCCCAAGTAATAAGGTGAGCTAATGGGTTGAGTCAGTCGACTTCTCATCATGTATCGTTGTTTTGAAAAAGATACATAGTATGAAAGAAAACAGTTAGTTTTGTCTGAATTTTATCTGTTTTGACAAGTCGAACCTGTTTTTTCTCATTCTAAATGAGTTACACGGGTTGTATTTGGTGCAGGTTGGTGTGTTAATTGGCAAGGCTGGAGATACTATACGAACCTTGCAACATAGTTCGGGGGCAAGGATTCAAATCACACGTGATGCTGAAGCTGACCCTAATGCAGCCACAAGGCCTGTGCAAATATTAGGCTCTATAGAGAGTATAAACAAGGCGGAAAGACTTATAAAAGAAGTTATAGCAGAGGTTCAATAATAAAAAAATCAATACTTTTTCTACATTTATCAACTTTAGTCATTGTTTTGAAGTTGAGTAAAATGCCATTTTCGTCCCTGAGGTTTGGTCAGTTCTGCGACTTTCGTCTAAAGGTTTGTTTTTTCGCATTGGATCCAAAAGGTTTTAAATATTTCCATTTTCATCCAGCGTTTTAACTCCATCCATTTTCCGTCAAGGCAGGGTATTTTCGTCTTTTTTTGTTAACTTATTTTTGTTAATTTACCCCGAGATTACTGAGAAAAAATGAATGGAGCTAGCGAGCTGGATTATAATGGCGAGATTTCAAACCTTTTGGATTTTGGATGCAAAAAACAAACCTTTGGACGAAAGTTGCAAAACTAACCAAACTTCAGGGACAAAAATGATATTTTATTTTTGAAGTTTGTATTTTCTGTATATTTATGAGGCTAAGTTCTCATTTTGCAGGCTGATGCTGGGGGCTCCCCGTCTTTGGTTGCTAGGGGTTTTTCTGTCCATTCCTCTGGGATCGGAGAACAATATCATATGCAAGTTCCAAATGATAAGGTTCTTTTGGTCTTTTCGTGTTCTCTCAGGTTTATAACCATGATGCGTTTTTTAACCTTTTTAAAAATTTTATTGTTAGGTTGGTGTAATTATTGGCAAAGGTGGAGAGACTATAAAAAACCTGCAGACACGATCTGGAGCACGCATTCAGGTAGTTTATGAGATGACTAAACTTTTTAAATTAACTAACAGAGTAAAATGCCATTTTTGTCCCTGACGTTTGGCTAGTTTTGCGACTTTTGCCCAAAGGTTTGCTTTATCACAGCTGGATCTAAAAGGTTTAAAATCTTGGCATTTTCATCCGGCTTGTAAACTCTATCCATTTTTTTCGTTCACGGGTATTTCGTCTTTTTTGTTAACTTAAAGTGCAATTCGCTTTTTTCAGGGGTATTCGGTTTTTACATAAAGTGAAAAAGACCGAATTGCCCTTTAAGTTAGACAAAAAGACAAGTACCTCTGAAAAATGGATAAAGTTAACGAGCCGGATGAAAATGGCAAGATTTCAAACCTTTTGAATCCCGTTGTGAAAAATCAAACCTTTGGACGAAAGTTGCAAAACTGGCTGAACCTCGGGTTACAATGCCATTTTATGCTTAACAAATATCATCATCATCATACTCAGTAAATCCCACCAATAGCAAAGCTAAGGTTAGGTCTGAGAAGGGTAAGATGTAGACAACCTCACCTTTACCCCGTAGGAATAGAGAGGCTGCTTTCAGTGAGACCCCTGGCTCGTTATGCTTAACAAATATGTACTGTACAAATGCAAAGAAATTCGTTATTATTTTAAAATTCACAGGCATGATGAAATTTTGTTTTGTATCTGATGCTTGCGCATAATGTAGTTGATTCCCCAACATCTTCCGGAAGGTGACCAATCTAAAGAAAGATCTGTAAGAATCACTGGTGATAGGAAACAGATTGAGATGGCAAGAGATATGATTAAGGAAGTTATGGATCAGGTTTGTTTACGTTCATCTTTCACTTTAGAATTACATTTGATAGCAATATATTTTATTAAATTTTGATGCTTGTTTTAGCTGTTTGTTTACATTCTTCATCTTTTATATTAGACGTGCATCTGAATTCTGATATCAATGTTAATGTTATATTAAATGTTAATGCTTGTTTTAGTTTTACTATATTTGTTCTTGAGACGTCGTTCTTATTTGTAATAATGGGTGTTATCATTTTAGTCAAGTTTTATATATTTGTTCTTCAGACGTTGTTCAGCATTGAAGCCCGCTTATAACTGTTAGGTTCTGTTTATTGTAAATTTGATTATCAGATCTTCAGTTTATGTAAATGGTCCTTTTGGTACTTTCTTAAACTGTATATTCTCGGTTCTGATCAACTCATATCTGGATTAGGATTATCATGATATGATATCATCTGCGTAATACATCAATCACCTATTTTAGAATGAAAATAATCTACAGCTGCGTAATGGAGCTTGTGTTTAGTTGATGTATCATTGTATATTGTATATTGTAATCTATGTTTAGAAAGTTTATGTAAATGGGCCTTTTGGTACTTTTAAACTGTTTATCTTTGGTTCTGATCAAATCATATTGTTTATTTACGGTAGTACTACAGGATATCAGGGTTAGGATTATCATGATATTATATCATCTCTTGTGTTAGCTAATACGTTAATCACCTAGCTTAGAATAGAAATAATGGATACGTAATGGAGCTTGTTTAGGTGATGTACCATTGTATATCGAAATCTACGTCTAGTAAGTTCTACCCGTTTATGAGCATGTTGACATTAAATTGGTAATTTTACGTTTTTTTTTCGTTTTAGTCGTAGTATTTTCATCCAATGCTTAGATATGAGTTACCCTAACAAGATGTTTTTGGTCTAGTTTTTGCCATTGGCTCTATAGTGTTTCTTTCTAGAGTATCGAGTAGTCTGCTCTTTTTGGTGTATGATTGTAGCTATTAGTTATTATGTGTACAGATGAATATTTGGCGCTTTCTGTTTAGTATGAAAGGATCTTAGGTGACTGACTATACGATAATAGGGTGATGAGTGTTTACAACAAGATGATACGTGAATCATGCAATGGTGACTTGAAATGAATTGTTTTGAAAGTGTCGATTTTTTGGAATTGGTTGGCTCTAAAAATGCAGATTTCTTCACACTGGGTCAGCGTGGCTTTCTTGGTGTAGCAAAGGTATCACGCGTTAACCCTCGCTTTTGAAGGAAGTTGATAGTTGGTAAGATTGCTTCAAGACTCAAAAAGATCATCCATAATACTAGTGTTAGTATAGGACTACATCATGATCTTGTTCTATGCATGATGACCTCTAATATGGTTGGAAGAACGTATCATGCTTCGATAATAGATTATCTTTTATAGTTGATGGGTCTTATTCTGATTTTGTTTTTGTTTTTGAGACATGACGTTTGTTCGTTAGTATCTACTCCAGAGGAGCACGTAGGGAAACACAACTCTTGTTTTTAGACCCGGATTCTTTTATTCCAAGGTGACATGAGACATGACATTTGTTCGTTAGCATAACAGACGTTTGACTAACTTATCAAGTCAAAAGTATCGTATACTGGTTTTTAACGGTATGCATGTTGCTGTTTTTATAGTTGATCTCTGGTCAGACGATTTTTTTGACTTCATGTGAATCTTTACTTGAGCAGAAGTGCAGAACCTAAAGCTTTTGGGCCTTATATTTTACTTGTGATTCTTGCTTTTTTTGAAGTTCATATTTCTAATTGTTTAGTTTTTCGTTGGTCACTTTCGGAACCATTCTATTTGTGTATATATTATTGTCACGTAATTGTAGTTGGAGTTATGGCCATGCAGATCAGTCTTGTTACCTTTTTAACCGTTAGCAGGGTACAGTAATAAAGATTACGCCACCGGTATTTGTCTATTTGATTTAGTTTGAATGAAAGGTGAAGGACATATAAATCGAAATTGATCTAGGGAGATATTTGTGTTCTTTAGCAATTAGCAGTTATGCTCTCATCTGACTTGGCTAGGCTTCTGCTTTTGAGACAGGAGTTGAGTGAAGCATATGTGCGAATCTTACTGTATCAATTTGTTATTTTGTATGATATTGGCATGCAAATTATATTGGTTGGTTGGCTCATTATTTTGTTCTTATACTTATTTTATCTTTTTCACATTTATCTCTATTCCCTTTAATGACACGTTATATTTCAAGGGTTAAGTTCACGTACAAAGTGCCTTATCGTACGAAAGGCATGAAAAAGCCAAATAAACGTGATGGCATTTTTCGTAATTATTTACCTTAGTGTAATTATCAAAATTACCCTACAAATGATCTTGTAGGGTAATTTTTGATCCTGTAGGGTAATTTTGTAAAACGTCTTGTAGGGTAATTTACCCTACAAGACGTTTTACAAAATTACCCTATAGGATCAATATTACCCTACAAGATCATTTGTAGGGTAATTTTGATAATTACCCTACGAGCAAATAATTACGAAAATGCCACCGTGTTTTTTATCTTTTTACCCTATTCGTACGTTTTGTATGATAAGGATATTTGAATTTGATCTTGTCTATATTTCAATGCCACCTATGCAATATCTTTTTACTTCTCGTATTAGGATTTTCAACTGTGTGGATCTTTTTTTTTGTTTTATTTTTTGTGATTTTGATTCTAATAAATTTATATATGATGACATTAACTTATGTCTCCCTGTTATTTTTGACAATTTTGTATTTCAGCCGATGAGGCCGTCAGGACCGCCAGGTGGTAACAATCAACAAAACTTCCGTCCACGTGGATCCAGTGGTAATCATTGGGGGCCCAGAGGCGGTCATCCGTCACAGTCACCAGGGTATAACAACTATCCACCTCGAGGAAACTATTCATCTCAAAATCCACCATATCCTTCTCAAGGTTACGGGAATTATCCACCTCAGCAACCGCCACCAAGAAACAATTACGGTTGGGATCAAAGACCACCAACTAACAAGCCGGGCCCACCAGAGCAAACCGGTTATGACTACTACGGTGGGCCTGGCGGCCATATGGGTGCACCATCTCCACAACCACCGCCGATGCATGGTCATGGTCCCGCCATGGGCCCACCTCCTTACAATTATGGACCACCTCAAGGTCCAGATTACGGGCAGCAGCCACCTTATCCACAGTCCGCACCACAGGGTTACGGTCAGGGTTATGGTGAACCCAGGTATGATCAGCCGGGGCCCGGTCAACATTCATATGGAGGTCAAGGGGGTCAACCACCGGCTTACCCGCAAGGTGGCCTTCCTACGCATCCGGGGTACGGGCAGCCGGATCAGTATGGTAAACCAGGAGGATACAATATGGTCAATATGCCACCGCAACAGGGACCTTATGGTCAACCTTACGGTCAACCACCTCGGCCGCAAGGGCCACAACCATACCCTGCATCAAGTGGATCAATGCAGCAAGGTTATCCTCAGTACAGTACGGCTCCGGTTAATGATGGTTATGGTGGAGTGGCTCCTGGTGGTTATGGTCAGCAAGGTGGTCAACCGGCTCCCGGGTATGGTGGGCAGCAGCCGGCACCTGGGTATGGTCAACCAGCACCCGCTGGTGGTCCGGGTTATGGTCAGTACCCGGCTACACAACCTGGATACAATGAACAAGCGGCTCCGAACACTGCTGGTTATGGTTACCAAGCACCGGCTGATCCAGCTTACGGTGGTGGTCCAGGAATGGCGGGTTATGGTGCACCGCCACCTGTTCAGCCTGCTTATTCTCAAACAGCTCCTGCTCCGGCACCTGCTCCCGCTCCAGCTCCGGCTCAAGCTCCCGTTCAGCCCGGGTATGACCAGTCTGCTCCACAAACAGGTGGTTATGCGGCTCCACAGCCCCAACCTCAGGCGCAGCCACAACCGGGTTATGGTCAGTATGATAATAGTCAGATGTATGCGGGTCATCGTTGATTAGTTAGTGTTGTTTTTAGTGCGGGTTTTATTAGTGTTTTTGTTGAATTTGATGTTTTAAATGCGGATTTTAAGTTATGGATGCTGCATGTCATGTGGCTTCATTTTCATCTTGGTGGGATGCTGTGAGAAGTGCGGTTTTAAGATTATATATATAGTATAGAGGTATTCACAATACGTGAGGTGAAAGCCTAAAAAGGGCAAGGACTGACTTCTAAATTTTTACTATTTTTCAGTCATGTTTAGTATGTGGTGAGCGTGGGTGGGTTATAACCTTAAACCAAATTATAATCAAACACCTAAATTATCAAAAAACCATATCTGATTGGCTTTGGTTAAATTGTTTATTGTTTTTATAGGGCGTTTCATTTTTTTTGTTCGGGTTAATTGGAAGTTTGAAATTGTGGCCATTTGTTTGGTTAAAATCAGTTTTTCGATTAAACATTTTTTAAGATCTAATGCATAAGCACAAGATTTACAAGAATCACCACAAAGTGTAACTAAATCCATAAATAAAACATGCGCCGAAAGGAAAACTATACCGACACTTGCCCAATACAAGCTGCGATTTATCTGATCTCGTTGATTAGGAGGGGTCCTTGACTCTTATGGTAATGGGTTCTTATGTTTATAAAAAAAAGAACCACTTTTGAGGCGAACAATGATCGCTTGTACAAATAATCGATCACACCCTTTGAAGCACTACCCTCTGATCTTCCTAGCAACATGCATAAAGAATCTGGCCATGGCATTCTATCAACAGTGAGACCGGATTCCATCTTAAGCATACCCCCATCGATTAAATATAAATTGTCACTATCGTAGTTATCAACTATAATCAATATTGTTTCCAAATGAAAATCAAACGTCTGGGAGGTGTTTGGTTGTGGGTTTAAACTCAAGGTCAACGTTTGGTATGGTGGTGTTTTTTCGGATTCAAGTAGTCGGATTTGGAGAAGCATGTACCACTTACCTTATCTGCGGCTTCAAGTGATTATGCAGCAAGTGTATATTTATAATGTAACACTAAGCTTAACCAAGAGCTAGCAGACTGATACTTGGACGTAGATACATGAGCTAGAACGTGATCCAATGGCCAACATTCCAGCTTAAAGAAATAATTTGGGCTTATCAAGACCACTAATTATTGAATGGAAATGTCTCCACATGCAAGACCACGTGGAAGGTGACCATAGGCAGTTTGTCTCATCTGTTTGACAAGAATTCTGCCATATGGAGACCTAATTTAAGACTCAACGGATTTTCCTAAATTTTACAAGCTCTAATTTATTTCAATGTGTGAATCCTAGGTAATTTACACATGTGTTGAGAAGTCGATTTATAATTATGATATTTATAGATTTAATCTATACAAGAGTGCTTAGGATTTAATGGCCAAATATTATATAAGATTTTCATATAAAACGTACCCTTTGACTTATCTATACTATATAATAAAAGAAACCACTTTGAGGACACTTGTCATCATATTAGGCCATGTCTTATGGATAATTATAATTTAATTTAAAATCTTCTAATTAATTATAGATAATCCTCCTACTAAATATTATTTAGTTTAATTATTACTTTTATATTTATCTATTTACTTCAAATTCAAACTTAGTTAACTAATTTGATATTAGATTAAATTACAATTTTGGCCCCTGTGGTTATATCACTTTTACCCTTTTAGCCCCAAAAGGAATTTTTTAACATCTGAGCCCCCAACGTCTTTTTTTCTAACCCTTTTGGACCCTAACGTCTTTTTTTTTAACCCTTTTGGCCCCTAAAAGTAAATGATGGGGTTAGTGTTAATTAGGGGCCAAAAGGGTTAGAAAAAAAGACGTTGAGGGCTCAGATGTTAAAAGATTCGTTTTTTAGCTAAAAGGGTAAAAGTGATATCACCACAGGGGCCAAAATCGTAATTTACTCTTGATATTAACTATACATTTGAACGTTTTGTTTAGTTTGGTATCAAATAGATTTTACGAAACTTAAAATAAAAATTAACTAATATTATTTATCATTTCTACATTTACAAGTTTTAACTAAATGGTTAAATTTATTGAGACTTCGTTACATTTACAAGTTATAAATAAAGGGTCAAATTTATTGAGACTTTGTTAATAAGTTTACAAGTTTTAAATAAATGGTTAAATTTATTGAGACTTTGTTACATTTACAAGTTATAAATAAAGGATTAAATTTATTGAGACTTTGTTAACAAATTTTACTACAATATAATAATCTATTTATATCAATATAAATATATATTTACACTATACTATATAATAAAACATTAATGTGTGACACCTGTCATTCAATGTAAGCATTTTTTTTATGATTTTCTCGCCTCACTTCGAAACTTATCTTATATTAATTAAATAAATAAATGAATAATGAGCTAATATTAAATTTCATCATACTTTAAATTTTTGAATACCATTCTTCTATTTTAAATTTTGAATACCATCCTACTTTATTATTTAGTATAGGAAATTATATTTATTCAACCTGTGTAATACACATATTTTTTAAGATGTAACTTATTTATTATTTGGTATATAAAATTACATTTATTCAACCCGTGTAATAAATGAGGTTTCTTAAAGATGTATTATTTTTTTTATTTGGTAAACAATATTACATTTATTCAACTTGTGTAATATACGTGGTTTTAAAAATATAACTTTTTTATTTGGTATATAAAATTATATTTATTCAACTCGTACAATATGGTTCTTATAGATATAATTTTTTTATTATTTAATATATAAAATTATATTTATTCAACCCGTGCAATAAAAGAGGTTTTTAAAGATATATTGTTTTATTGTTTAGTATATAAAATTCATTTATTTAACCCGTGTAATACACGGGGTTATAACCTAGTAAATTATATAAGATATAATAAGAGGAATCAAATATTTGTAAAATCTTTTCAGTAGAATTAAATAAAAATAATATAATCGATAATATACATATAAATATGTAATGCAAATATTTATTTAATACACCTGTTTAATCAAAACTTTGTAATAAATCTCATCTAAGAAATTTATATATTATCATCATCATAAATAAAGGAGAACAATGAACTTTAATGTAATAAATCTCATCTAAGAAATTTATATATTATCATCATCATAAATAAAGGAGAACAATGAACTTTAAATACTAAAATAATGTTCCATCCCACATGATGATTGAAAAAAATACAAAAGAATAACCCCCCCACAAAACACATCCACCCTTTCCATGGATAATTTTTTTTTTTCTTTTATGATTCTTGTTTGTGTTTTAATTAGCTTGCGGTATAAGTTTGTGTTTGCTTTTACCTACATTTTACGTCACGTATCGTTATAAGTTTACGTTTTTAAGTTACGATTTTTCCCGGTTTTGGTCGTCGTTTGTTTGCTACTCATGACGCTTTTATGATCCCCACATCCATAATAAAATATTTGTTTGGTATCCTAAGCTATATCAAGTGAAGGCACCATACCAGTACCATAACGAACGAACGAAACCAATACCAATCGAACAACACTGATACCAATACATACATCTGTTTTGATGGTTTTCAATCGATTTATAACACGCGTCGTTGGCTATGCCAAGTGTCGGTATACCGTAACGAACCGAACCAATACTGACCGAAAGCCCAATGTGAAATGCACAATGAAACAAACGCTACTAAGGGTACAAAACACAAATTCTCCATAGTATAGGCACCATTTCTACACATAAAAAATATACTACAAAAACAGAGCAGCAAAATCTTGTGATTCCCAGTGGTTCCAACTTCCAATCATCACAATTCCTCTGTTTCCAACCTACAAATTCCTCACTTTCTCCCTCAAAATCTCTTCAATTCATAAATCATCATCACCAGATCAAAATTCTCAACTCAATTTCTCATCAATTCAACCTCAATTTCATCCAAATCAAACAAACCCCAAAACAGAGCATACACTATTCAACCAAAATGTCTGGATTACGGAGATGTAGAAACCTTCGAGACGTCATATTCACCACAAGATCACCTTCATCCTACACATCGAACCGTCAATTCATAAAATTAACCGCCGGAGTTGACCCTCCGTACAGTCGCCGGAGATCATTGATCGGCAGTCAGGCTCGGTACAAATGGGAGAACAACAACTACAACAACAACAACAACAACAATAATAATAGCAGTAAAACGACGTCGTTTTTTGTAACAAGGAGGATCAAGGCGGAAGTTAACTGCCCTAATTGTAGCAAACTAAAAGTTCAGGTTTTTTCCGATGATTGCCACGTCATCCGGCCACCAGTAAGTTCTAATTTTGTTCCCGGAGATGAGTGGGAAACGACGCCGTTTAGAAAAGGGGATAATAATAATCAGGAGGTGAGTGTGAGTTTGTGCCCTAATTGTAAATCTGCTTATTATTTCCATCCGGATAAGATGGGCCCACTTCAGGGTAAGTTTAATGAAATAGGTAAGGTTAGGTATAATAATAATAATGGGAATAGTAAGGATAAAAAAGATGTTGATAGTGAAATGGATTATGGGGATAACATTAGGGTTTTGTTTTGGGAAGAGACATTGCGGGCGGAGAACGAGAATTCTCCGCCCGCTGGTCCATTGGCGGTGCATGCTCCCCCTGGCCCGCCTTTTGCGCCAGGGGTTAATGTGGTTCGCGCTCGTGGTGGTGGTGGTGAAAATGGTAATGGTGGTGATGGAGAGAAGGGGAAGTGGGGCGGGTCGAATTTGGGGAAGGATTTGCCGACACCTAAAGAGATTTTCGAGGGGCTTGATGAGTTTGTCATTGGTCAAACGCGGGCGAAAAAGGTTGAACCTTTAACCCTTTTCATGCTAATTTAATAACTTGTATGTGAATATGATGTTCCATTCATGTGCATTGCTCCAAGTTGATAGTTCTTAGGGGGTGTTTGGGATTTTACTTATTTAAATTGCTTATTAATTTATGTAAAAAACTAAGCAGTTAATGCGGAAAGAAATCGTATATAGGTTATCGCGGTGGGATATCGTAATTTTAATATCATGCAAAATTTATATATATAGCAAATTAACACTAACAATTCAGTATACTCTCCTACCTTTATACCTTTTGCAACTTGCAAAACACTAACAATTAAGTCTTAAAATACTAATAGCAGCATAAGAAGAAAGACGAATGGTAGAACTAAGAAGAAAGGTACTGATATCGGGAAAATTGGTGATATATCGGTCAATGTCGCCGATAATATCGGTCAATATCGCCGATAATATTGGTACAAATATTCTGACCGATATTTTGCACCGATATCTCACAAGGGGACCGATGACCCATATATCACCGATTCGGCAATATTAACTGCATAGGTAAAAAATGAGGTTTCTTTTTCATACTTTATGTGCCATTAAGCAATAATGATGTGCTTAATAAAGGATTTACCGTTATAGAAACGAAAAAGAACAGAACAAATGTAATGGGTTAAAATGTTTAGCACTGAGATTGATTTTATGGCAACATGACTCATGGGGTGAATTCAAGTAGCTAGTGATTCAACGTTGTTCGATATTATGTTCAGGTGCTTTCTGTGGCTGTATATAACCATTACAAAAGGATATATCATGCTTCGTCGAAGAATGGGTTAGTCATTTTAGTTGCATCTTTATATACATACGGTTTACCTGGTGGTATAATAAATCGGTTATTACATGCACATTTCTGAAGTTACGTATGCTGAAAATGAAATTATGTGTTGAAACTTAGGTCAGGAATGGAAGAAGATGACGATAATGTAGAGTTAGAGAAAAGCAATGTTCTTTTAATGGGCCCAACGGGCTCAGGTATCATGCGGCTTCATCTCTCTTTTATTATTTTTATTTTAATATGTATCAGATATTCAGATTCTCTTCAGTTGTTTGGATTGCTGATTTTTGATTTGACATATGGAAAACAGGAAAGACGTTACTTGCAAAGACCCTTGCTCGTTTTGTTAATGTTCCTTTTGTCATTGCGGATGCAACGACATTAACACAGGTAAATCAAATCCGTACACCCTTAAGAAAGTTGCACTTTTATTTATGTCGTATGATACATCAAACGGTATCTTGTTTCTTAATGCGTCGTTTTAAACTCTTTTTGCGTTTAATCTATTTGAGGTTAGCAACTTTGTTCTTATAATTCCACAGGCTGGTTATGTTGGTGAAGACGTTGAATCTATATTACATAAGCTACTTACGGTTAGTTTTTCTTTCTTTCTTTTGTTTTTTGAGTTTGATTTTAAAAGTCAAAGTGTATATTTTGTTTGCAAGTTATTATCTTTTCCTGAATCTACGTTGTTTATATATATACCCATCTGGAGTTTATGGTGTATTTTTTTTTTCATTTTTAATATATTATAATTTATTAGTAAAATTAATATGAGTTAAATGCAATTTTAGTCCCTGTGGTTTGGGCCATTTTGCCAGTTTAGTCCACTGGGTTAACTTCATCCATTTTTTCTGTTAACGAGAAGGCCAATTCGGTCATTTTATATGGCTGAATTGCCCTTGTAGTTAACAGAATTACATATAAAATGACCAAATTGGCCTTCTCGTTAACAGAAAAAATGGATGAAGTTAACCAAGTGGACTAAAATGGCAACTGTGAAACCTTTTGGACCCACAGGTTAAAAATGAAACCTTTGGACTAAACTGGCAAAATGGCCCAAACCACAGGGACTAAAATTGCATTTAACTCAATTAATATTTTGAACTTGAATTTGGTATGAAGGTTGCTGATTTCAATGTTCAAGCAGCACAACAAGGGATGGTTTACATTGATGAAGTTGATAAGATAACGAAAAAGGTTTGAATTTCTCGTCGAATATTTTCCCAAATATTTGTTTATATATCTTGTAACTCCGTTTTAATAATCTTACAGGCTGAGAGCCAGAACATTAGCAGAGATGTTTCTGGTGAGGGCGTTCAGCAAGCTTTGCTTAAGATGCTTGAAGGAACAGTAAGTGATTTTTACTTTTGTACCCCTGAAAAATTTGCAATTAATCAATGTTTTACTTGGGGCTTATGGGTATGCATTATTATTATTGTATACTTTATTCGTTATTTCATAATTCAAATGCTTAAATTATAGCATATGACCTTCCTCGCTTAAACAGAAAATAATAAATTATCTGCAGATTGTGAGTGTGCCTGAAAAAGGGGCCCGGAAGCATCCTAGAGGCGAAAACATTCAGGTACTTAGTAAAGGATTCTTTTCCCATCTGATTTTATACTACTGCAGGCAATGCCATTATTGTCCTTTCAGTTTTGGTGGGTGTGTTTTTTTTTTCCTCCGAAGGATTACCAATTTTAACAATCTTGAAAGCAGAAGTGGCGAGATGGGGGGTTGGGTGGAAGCGGGTCAAATTCTAGTATGGGTTAAAATGGGCCGGGTGGGGGTGGGTTGGGTTGTTTCCAAACATTTTTCTGTCCATTTTTTTACTTTTATATAAACAGTTGATGTGTTACTTACGGTTAAAAAAACAATATTATTAAATAATGATAACAACACCCACTCGTAGAGTCGTAGCAAATTTATTTGTAGGGTCTGGGGAGGGTGAGATGTAGGCAAACCTTTCCTCTGTCCCTGAAGATAGAGAGGCTGCTTCCAGAGAGACCCCCGGCTCCAAAACAAACAACATAGAGAAAAACATGTGAACAAAATAAATAAATAAATCCATCAAAAGCGAAACACTAATACCCAAATAGTGGTGAAGGGATACAATATTGGCATATATAATAATATAACATATAGACACTATTAGAGAGAGATAAGAAAAAAACACACATGTAAAGTAAACATAAAACTTGGGACAACCTAAGGCCCTTAGACCACATAAGACACACCGGTACCCTCCTCTAAAAGTCCTTAACCTTAATTCTACGCCTCCTCGAACTCCTATCCTGATCCATGTCCTCAGAGAGGTGCAATTCTATCAGGTCTTGCCTAATTCGCTCATCCCAAGATAGTCTAGGCCTGCCTCTGCTCCTCCTACCCTCCATAGTTCTGGTTTCCGCTGCTCTAACGGGCGTCGTCCCTAATCTTATCTGATATACTTGCCACTCCCAACCTTTCCCGAAAAACCCCATTTCTTATTAAATAATGACCTAAATCTTATAATAAAATGATTTAGGAGGTTTTAAGTTATCAACTGCCATTAGTCTGTAATCGTCTCTGTTTTAAATAAAACAAAAAATTATTAAATAAATGTGTTACTTGACCAAAAAAAAAATGTTATCAACCATAATGAACTTGCAGATAGATACAAAAGACATCCTTTTCATTTGTGGTGGAGCTTTTATCAATTTGGAAAAAACCATATCCGAGAGGTGATTATTGGTTTATTTCGTAAATTATTTTTATTATTTATTTTTCTCAAAAGTCAATTCCATCTTATAAATTGCTTATGTTTATATCAGACGACAGGATTCTTCAATTGGTTTTGGAGCACCTGTTCGTGCTAATATGAGAAGTGATAGAGTGACTAATGCTGCAGTGACATCATCTTTACTCGAATCCGTAAGTTTCAGTATTTTTTTTAAATATCTAGTTTGTTCCATTTCTGTTATTGGTACCGGTTAAAAATGGTTCGGGTCTTGTCAAATATGATTACAAAAAATACATTGCCGATTGCCTGATTTTGGTTCATCTTCAGGTTGAAAGTAGCGATCTTATTGCTTATGGACTTATTCCTGAGTTTATAGGACGTTTTCCTATTTTACTTAGTTTATCAGCTCTAACTGAGGACCAACTTGTTCAGGTACGTTTGTTGTATTACTTCACGGGAATGTAGTTTTTGAGTTTTGATTTAGGGGGTGTTTGGATGTGCATATTGGAAGTGATCGATTTTGAATAATCAGAAATTAAATAATATCATCGGTAAAAAAATAAGTTGTAGGAGACTAGGCGTCGTGTTCGGATGCATCTTTTACCTTTTAAGCTGTAGTTTTGATCATTTACTTCTTTGTAGATCCTCATGGAACCAAAGAATGCTCTTGGTAAGCAATACAAGAAGCTGTTTCAGATGAACAATGTAAGTATTCGATCGGATTTATTTTAATAATCGTTTATTTTAATTGGTGTTTTGACTAAGGTTGGCAATTTCGGCTCATTTTCCATCATGGAGTTAAACCGATAAAATAAAACAGAAACATTAAATGGTCAAATGGGTCGAAACTCGAAAGTCGACCAAAGTGTGTTTTGAACACATAAAAGTCCCAAGTCATTTATTGTGATAAATAATAATATTATTAAAATAATTATTGTAATAATTTTTATGCCCATGAATTGTTTATAAAAAAGCTATCTAAGTTTATTTGGGAGTAAATTGCCATTTTAGTCCCTGAGTTTTTGTCTAAATTGCCATTTTAGTCCAAATAGTTTTTTTTTTCTCCTCAGGGTCCCTGACTTTTCCTTTTTCTTGTCATTTTGATCACATTGCCTAACTTAGTCTAAAAACCAGGTTATAATCAGGGGTATTTTTGGCATTAAATTATTATGAGGTTTATAAATTATGTTGTAAACTACCCCTAACAGTTATGCCAAAAATACCCCTAGTTATAACCAGATTTTTAGACTGAGTTAGGCAATGTGATCAAAATGGCAAGAAAATTGAGAAGTCAGGGACCCAAAGGAGAAAAAAAAACTATTTGGACTAAAATGGCAATTTGGACCAAACCTCAAGGACTAAAATGGCAATTTACTCTTTATTTGGACAAAAAGTGTTCCATGTCAATACAACCTGACCCGTTTCAACCCATTCAAAAAATACCCATTTAACCCGTTTCCCAACACGCGTTTTACACAGGTGAAACTACATTTCACAGAAAAGGCCTTAAGGTTAATCGCTCAAAAAGCAATGGTTAAGAACACTGGTGCTAGAGGGTTAAGAGCCATACTTGAAACTCTTCTAACCGATGCTATGTATGAGGTACGTTGCTCGTTCTTTTGGCGTCCTATGAACATTTAAACATTTCAAGTTTGTGGAAATAACAAGTAAAATGACCTATTTGCCCTCCATAATGTTTCGAGTTCAGATTCCAGATATCAAGACAGGAAATGATCGAGTAGAAGCAGTGGTGATCGATGAAGAGTCGGTTGGGTCAAGTGATAAACCGGGATGCGGGGGAAAAATTCTACGTGGTGACGGTGCATTAGATGATTATCTAGCAAAGACCAAGTGTAAAGAACAAGAGGTAAGAACTTTGACTTTTAGGTCAAACAAGTCAACTTTTAACTCCATACCGATTTGAAATGTTAAACTTCTAACAAAAATTTAGAACGTTGATCAATTCTTTTATAACCAGTGTTGCATTTTAAAAAATTGGTATCAAAATTGTCCTTGGAGACGAGTGTGATTCGAGTCAACAAGTGTTAGGTTTGACCCGCTTTATGGTTTGTTTTGCAGGAAGCAGACGGCCAACTGTTGGAAGGCGAAGAAGACGTCTCATCAAAAGCCATGAGCATGTAATTTGGTACATAATGTCTCCTTTGTTGATCGCATTGTAAAAACGGCTCCATAAATTGGTGTAAATTATGTCATGTAGCACAAAATAGCATCTCATTCGGGTCAAAGTGATAAATAGGAAAGAAAATAAGAAAAACCTATTGGCGATACTCGAAAATGTAATTATCCTAAACAAACTTCCAAAATACTTCATACATATTGCAGTTTGTTTTCGAGTTATAATTTGTATGGTGTGAGTCGACGGTTTGAAATCCGAACAAGACACATTTATTTGTGTTAAATACGCAACTTCTATTCCGGGCACACTTAAAACCATGTAACCAGAACACGACATGTGTACTGTTTATCTAAACAGGTTGACAGGTTGTAAATGATTTATAAACTTACGATGAAGTTGTAAATTGGTTAAGCAGATCGTAATAAAGTTCTAAGCATAGTAAACGGGTTGCGGTGGAAATTTATAAATTGTATTTTAACCTTTTTGTTCAAAATATATAGCCATGCTTAATTTTAGTACATCCTGAATATGATCTGCTTATAGGTTAACCAAAAAACCTGTTCATAAATTGTTTGCTAAATAGATCAGATTGGTTAACGTAAACCTGATTATTTTTTTGATTGGGCTCGTATCGTGTTAGAAACTGTCACCTCTAAGGCTGGAGGGTATGGAGGGCGCCACCCTGTCACCTCACCGCCGATATCCCCCCCCCCCCTCTCCCGCGGGCGCCACCACCACCCATACTCTGTAAGTTAAACCGGGGTGCCATGGTTTCATCGCCACAGTGATAACGAGGAAGATGGTTATGTGCAGGTGGGGCCCACATCATTTCATCCAATAATTTTTTTTTAATTTTGTTTAATAGGGGGCGTTATCCCACACACTGCAAGTTAAGGGAAGGGGCCTTAAAGCCCCCTGTCTGACGTGATCCCACACCCTCCAGCCTAATAAATCATAACATTTAAACAGTAATGCATTTTGTTAGATACTTTCACAAATTTTTACACATAACAAACGAGGAATTAACAATTTGATTCACACCATTTCTTAATTACTCACTCAACCTACTTCCCTTCGAATTCTTGTACTCCAAAGACATTGGAGGGATACTTTGTTGATGTCTAAAAACGTTAAACGGATCAATCTCCGTCTTTGCTTTCACCAATCGATCGTAGTTGTTACCAAAGTACTTCTCACCCCATTCCCGACCAGTCTCGACCACGTCATCGTTTAACTTGACCCCGGTTTTGTTCCAGTTCATTACTCCAAGATCGACATCCATGTAATTAACATACGCGGCTCGTGGGTCCTGTGCCACATAGGGTGTCATGGACCCATGAAAGCCGCGTATCCAAGCTATATAGTCATCAGTTTTATCATTATCGGCTTCTTTCCATTCCACTAGATACTGAATAGTGAAAAGATTCCCTTTCCTGTGAGGAAAGGGAATCGAATCACTACTTATCGATTCCATCATTCCACCGTACGGATCCAAAATTACGTACCCTTTTGATTGTTTTTCGAGTATGTCAAGCATGATGGTTAGGCCGAGTCTTGGTATCAGTTTCCGGACAAAATCTGATTTAGCCTTGTAGTAGAGTTTATCTTGCAAGAATTGGTTTTTCAAGTCGGATACCGAGCTTTGGTCTCCGAAACCCGAAAAATAAAGAACCGACTCGATCCAACTCATTTCTTTACAGTCGTTTTCCACGATTTTTAGCTCGTGGAAATTTTGGTTCATGATCAATAAAGCTTTTGCTTTCGGACCCAAATAGAGCCCTTTGAATGTAGCCGATAAACCGGGTTTGTCTTTCCGTTCGGGCAAACCCGCGCCAACAAAGGACGACATGTAAAAGTCATCAGGCAATGTAGGCGCGACACGTTGCCATTTGTCTACCATATCAGCTACTTGTTCTTTCGTTCCTGATCTAGACACGATAAAACAAGTGACTGTATCCGGTACGCTTGATAATTTTATATTCCAAGCGTACACGATTCCCCAAACGCCACCACCCCCACCTCGTATCGCCCAAAAAACATCCTCCCCCATTGCGGCCCGGTTTAGTAACTTGCCATCAGCGGTAACTAAAACCGCATCAACCACATTATCGGCCGCCAACCCATATTTTCGCGACAACAATCCAAACCCACCACCCGAAATGTGACCACCCACCCCAACAGTGGGGCACGACCCCGCGGAGAAACCATGGACACTACTGGACTCGGATATCGCGTAGTAGGTTTGACCGAGTGTCGCACCGCCTTCAACCCACGCGGTACCCGAGTCCACATCAACTGAAACACGGTCTAGTCGGGTCAAGTCTATTACCACAAACGGACACCCGTCCATCGCCACCGACGACGTCCCTTCGTAGCTATGACCACCACACCTAACTCTAATTTCGAGCGATGATTCTCGTGCACAAATGACGGTATTCGCCAACTGTTCTTTCGTCTCTGGGAACACGATCACAACCGGTTTCGGTAACGAAGAACCCGCAAATCTTAGATTTTGAATTGACAAATTAAGTAGTTGATGATACACCGATGACGAATCGTTGTTTGAATTCGAACGTGTCGAGAAGTTATGAACACCCAACCGCGTTAAACTCATGACAAAGTGTTTTTCTTGTTCGTGTTCATGTTCGTGTTCGTGTTCATAAACGAACGAGGGTACAGAAACAGACATGACAACAAACACAATAAACGCGAATAACACAAGTATCAAGAAGTAAGTAAATGATATGGAAGGTGTCACAAGGTGGATAGATTTATATGAGAAACTTGAAGTTAATATTATATAAAAAATGATGGTGATTGTAAGTACAAGACAAACATAGGGATTTAATGCAGACTAACGTACGCCGGCCAATGCTAATATTGGTATTTTGTTATTGGTTGAAGAACTTAAAGGTGGTGCATGCAGACAACTGAGGTTTCTGTGAAAATATTAAAAGATGAATGAGAGAGAAAGTGGATGTTGACTAAACTTTCCCAAAATACACTATGTTTTTAGAGGTCAAATCAGATGTATTTTGTGTTCAAGATAGATTTTGACATGAAAATGGTGTATATATATATACTAGTTAAGAACAATAGAGTTTTTAAACATGTCTGTTAACAACGTGTGATATGGGACTTTATCATTTTATTAAGATTATTACAGCATTCATATTCAAGATTCAACCCCCTAAATTACGTGAACTACAAGAAGACAAGCAATCAGATACAACAATTATTTGGTCTCCTTCGGAGTTTTTTATTTTATAAAAAGTAGTTGTAGGTAGTTATGAGTAGAGGAGAGAGAAAATATTACCGTTAATCTGTAAATTTGAGGGAACACTATTCAAACTTTATAATGTTTTAATATATTTAGAAAGTGGGTAAGAAAACTACATACTCTCCCCTACTAAGCAAATAATTCGGGGGGTTGGCCGCCCTCTCCCGTCCCTTAAAAGCTTCGCCCATAATTATGTTCGATGGGACTCCTTATTCAATTACAATTAGACATGTGGCAATTTTTTACTATTTTTAACTATTTTAAACTAAGGAAACGAGCTCATTCTGAAATTTGAAATATGCCGCTTCGACATAAAAATAAAAGTTAGTTATGGTTGATAAATATATATGAGTTCAAAATATATTGTTTTCTTTATATAGTTATAGGCCATGTTGATGCTTCAAACCTCATTTTAAAAGATTTATTAACTTTGTACTTAACACATTCATCAATCATAGGGCTGAGCAGTATACGGTTCAGAACCGCCAGAACCGGAGAACCGAACCAGAACCGCTAGATCCAAACCGTATTTTTGTATACTGTGTCCGGTTCCGGTTCTTAAATTTGGGTAAACACGGTTCCCGGTTCGGTTCTGGTTAAAACCACGGTTCCGGTTAAAGAACCGCTAGAACCAGTTGAGATTATAAATATTTAAAACCCTATTTTATTAATGGGCTCTTCAACATCATACGACCATCCTAATTCTTATTCCCTCCTCTTATATTCATTCCACGATCTCATCTTTCATCTTCTAATTCTTCTCTATCTCTCAACCCTAACCCTAATTACAATCATACAAGTTCATCTCCATCAACACCCTGCAAATACAGGTACGCTATTCTACATGACTTTTTTTATGATTGCATATATTTTCTTTCTAGATGTTTGCTTTCTGATACATATAGTTTTCTGTATGTGAAAATAAAAATTGAACAAAAAAAATCAAATCAATGTTGATCAAATTGTAAATGTGTATATAAATAGTGTATCGCTTGGAAAATACAGTAGATACATTACTGATCAATCTATTCACGTGAACCAAATAAACTATATGCATTATTCGTTTATTTTTTTTAATTGCTAACACTTGGTTTCACTTAGATGTTTATGAGAAGATTGAGAGGATGAAGATCGAATGAAGTATGAAGATGTTTGTTTTAATTGTTAACACGAGATCAGTTTTATTTAGAGTTTGTTTTATGGCTTAAAATTTTTTATTGTTGATTTGCTACTTTTATTTTGGTTGGTTTGAACTTTGAATGTTGCAACTCTTAGTTAATGTTTTAAATGGTGTGATTCGTTTTTATTGAATTGTTAATTTTACGATTTAATTATCAACCGGTTCCCGCGAGAACCGTTTACATGAGGACCGTTTAACCGGTTCGGAACCAAACCAGAACCGTTATAATATGGTTCGGTTCCGGTTCTTAAATTTAGCAATTAACGGTTCTGGTTTGGTTCCGGTTCGGTTCGGTCCGGTTCTGAACCGTTGCACAGCCCTAATCAATCATCAACATGAATTCTATCCAATTTTAGTTCTATTTGAGTACGTATTTGATCTTTGTATTTGAAACTAGTGGAATTCCCGCACTTCGCCGCAGCTTTCGATCCGTATCGGTTTGATTCGTTACTATATAAGTATCGGTAACAGTGTTGTTTGGCCGACATCAGTTCGACTCATTACGGTATCGTTACTGTAACAATGTTGTTTGGCACATTAAGAAAATCATTAAAAATGAATATGGTACTTGTACCAATGTTATTTGGTTGGTATTGGTTTAGTTTTCAAGGAAAGAACAAAAAATAACTATATTTGATAACTTCAAATAATATTTTTATCAAATTCTGGATAATAATAAGCACGCCGTAACGAATATTCGAAATTTATAAAACGTTATATTATTGTGCTAAAATAGCGAAAAAGATAAACTCGTCACTTTAAAAAATCTAAATCACAACATAACGTTGATGACATATACGCATGTTTTCAAGATAGATTTTGACATTAAAATGGTATATATATTCTAGTTAATTAAGAACAATAGAGTTTCTAAAGGTAACATGTCTGTTAACAACGTGTGATATGGGACTTTATCATTTTGTTAAGATTATTACAGCATTCACATTCAAGATTCAACCACATAAATTATGTGAACTACAATAAGACAAGCAATCTGATACAACAATTATTTGGTCTCTTTCGGAGTTTTTTATTTTATGAAAACTAGTTGTAGGTGGTTGTGAGTAGAGGAGAGAGAAAATATTACCGTTAATCTGTAAATTTGAGGGGACATTGTTCAAACTTTATAATGTTTTAATATATTTAGAAAGTGGTTAAGAAAACTACATACTCTCCACCACTAAGCAAATAATTCGGGGGGTCGACCCCCCTCTCCCGCCCCTTAAAAGCTTCGCCCATGATTATGTTCGATGGGACTCCTTATTCAATTACAACTAGACACATGGCAATTTTTTACTATTTTTAACTACTTTGAACTAAGGAAACGACCTCATTCTGAAATTTGAAATATGCCGCTTCTACATAAAAATAAAAGTTAGTTATGGTTGATAAATATATATGAGTTCAAAATATATTGTTTTCTTTATATAGTTATAGGCTACGTTGATGCTTCAAACCTCATTTTAAAAAAATTATTAACTTTGTACTTAACACATTCATCAATCATCAACATGAATTCTATCCAATTTTAGTTCTATTTGAGTACGTATTTGATCTTTGTATTTGAAAATAGTGGAATTCCCGCACTTCGTCGCGGCTTTCGGTACGTATCGGTTTGATTCGTTACTATATAAGTATCGGTAACAGTGTTGTTTGGCCGACATCAGTTCGACTCATTACGGTATCGTTACTGTAACAATGTTGTTTGGCACATTAACAAAATCACTAAAAATGAATATGGTAATTATACCAATGTTATTTGGTTGGTATTGGTTTAGTTTTCAAGGAAAGAACAAAAAATAACTATATTTGATAACTTCAAATAATATTTTTATCAAATTCTGGATAATAATAAGCACGCCGTAACGAATATTCGAAATTTATAAAGCGTTATATTATTGTGCTAAAATAGCGAAAAAGATAAACTCGTCACTTTAAAAAATCTAAATCACAACATAACGTTGATGACATATACGCATGTTTCCAAGATAGATTTTGACATGAAAATGGTATATATATTCTAGTTAATTAAGAACAATAGAGTTTTTATACGTAACATGTCTGTTAACAACGTGTGATATGGGACTTTATCATTTTGTTAAGATTATTACAGCATTCACATTCAAGATTCAACCCCCTAAATTACGTGAACTACAAGAAGACAAGCAATCCGATACAACAATTATTTGGTCTCTTTCGGAGTTTTTTATTTTATGAAAAGTAGTTGTAGGTGGTTGTGAGTACAGGAGAGAGAAAATATTACCGTTAATCTGTAAATTTGAGTGGACACTGTTCAAACTTTATAATGTTTTAATATATTTAGAAAGTGGTTAAGAAAATTACATACTCTCCACTACTAAGCAAATAATTCGAGGGGTCGGCCGCCCTCTCCCCCGCCCCTTAAAAGCTTCGCCCATGATTATGTTCGATGGGACTCCTTATTCAATTACAATTAAACACGTGGCAATTTTTTACTATTTTTAACTACTTTAAACTAAGGAAACGAGCTCATTCTAAAATTTGAAATATGCCGCTTCTACATAAAATTAAAAGTTAGTTATGGTTGATAAATATATATGAGTTCAAATTATATTGTTTTCTTTATATAGTTATACGCCATGTTGATGCTTCAAACCTCATTTTAAAAGATTTATTAACTTTGTACTTAACACATTCATCAATCATCAACATGAATTCTATCCAATTTTAGTTCTATTTGAGTACGTATTTGATCTTTTTATTTGAAACTAGTGGAATTCCCGCGCTTCGCCGCGGCTTTCAGTCCGTATCAGTTTGATTCGTTACTAAATAAGTATCGGTAACAATGTTGTTTGGCCGACATCAGTTCGATTCATTACGATATCGTTACTGTAACAATGTTGTTTGGCACATTAAGAAAATCATTAAAAATGAATATGGTACTTGTACCAATGTTATTTGGTTGGTATTGGTTTAGTTTTCAAGGAAAGAAGAAAAAATAACAGCTATATTTGATAACTTCAAATAAAATTTTTATCAAATTCTGGATAATAATAAGCACGCCGTAACGAATATTCGAAATTTATAAAACGTTATATTATTGTGCTAAAATAGCGAAAAAGATAAACTCGTCACTTTAAAAAATCTAAATCACAACATAACGTTGATGACATACACACTTGTTTTCAAGATAGATTTTGACATGAAAATGGTATATATATTCTAGTTAATTAAGAACAATAGAGTTTTTAAACGTAACATGTCTGTTAACAACGTGTGACATGGGACTTTATCATTTTATTAAGATTATTATAGCATTCACATTCAAGATTCAACCCCCTAAATTACGTGAACTACAAGAAGACAAGCAATCTGATACAACAATTATTTGGTCTTTTTCGGAGTTTTTTATTTTATGAAAAGTAGTTGTAGGTGGTTGTGAGTAGAGGAGGGAGAAAATATTACCGTTAATTTGTAAATTTGAGCGGACACTGTTCAAACTTTATAATGTTTTAATATATTTAGAAAGTGGTTAAGAAAACTACATACTCTCCACTACTAAGCAAATAATTCGGGGGTCGGCCGCCCTCTCCCGCCCCTTAAAAGCTTCGCCCATGATTATGTTCGATGGGACTCCTTATTCAATTACAATTAGACACGTGGCAATTTTTTACTATTTTTAACTACTTTAAACTAAGGAAACGAGCTCATTCTGAAATTTGAAATATGCCGCTTCTACATAAAAATAAAAGTTAGTTATGGTTGATAGATATATATGTCACACTAACTTTTGCGGAAGCGTGATTATGGCGTGACTTTCTTAATACCATTGCATTCAATCATAACAACAACTATATGATAAAACTATAGATTCGTCATCCATTAAATAAGTTTAAAACATAAAAATATTGTTTTGAAACGTAGACTTCAAATTCAAGTTTTACAAACCATACATATTGTTTATGAGTTCATTGAGGACTAATCAAAAGATATTGAATAACACCAAGGTTTGGAAGACGTGTCTCGTCCAGGGATAAGACACACTGACCAAACTCAAAGACCATGGATGACATCTTTATTCCTAACGCAGCATAAAAACTTCCAACGCCAGCCAGATCCACTTACTAATTCCCTGAAATACATGTAGTTTGAGAACATCAACAAAAGTTGAGCGAGTTCATGTGTTTGTTTGTGTGTATGAGTAAACCTTTGAAATTACTGTAAGTATGTATGTAAGTTTATAAATCCCGGTATGAAAGCAACAAGGAAAAACAGATCACCAATAGTTTGTAAGGCCTAGCAGATTTCGTCAATAAGACATAGTCACCACATGGCTCATTCGGCGTGCGCATGGGTGGGGCTCGCTACACCCGAATAGATCTATCACTCATGTCCCTTGGTCCTACAATGAGGATTAATGGCCTTAAGTGTTATACCCACCACTCACATGATCAAGCAGTACCCTTCCTTAGCTAACCATACCACATAAAATGTTCGTAAACAGTTTGTAACATGTATTTCACCCCCGAAGGTATAAAACTGAAAACAGTTAAAAGAAAAGGGGGTCATGAACTCACAGTTTTGCGTTCTTCGAATCCGCCTGTATCTCAAAGTTTCCTCTGGCGTACACGACTACCTACAATGTACTATGGTCTTATTAGACGAGCGGGTCGTGCCTTGACTTAGTATTAATTAGTGCCTTTGAGTTACGTTTCCAAGTGTCTTCATTATTATTCCAAGTGTATAATTATTTGTTGAAATAATTAATATTTTAATTCAAATTATATTTATTAGATTTTGGAATAATTGTTAAAACAATATATATTAACTTAATACTTCCCAAGTATTTATACTTGCACTTCCTTCCCAAGGATGGGTATATTTGTATTTGCATTTAGGTATTTTGCCATGTATCGCTGTCGAATTCCAGGGTGTATTTATACGTGTGAGAATACGTATTTTATTGTATTCATTAAGATTCATATAGTTAATTTTATATCAACTTTTCTGGAATAATATTTTTTTAGTAATATACTTTAATATATATTTCCAAAACATATATTCCGAGGTATGTTACTTAGAAAATTATTTATAATTCTCTCTTGGCAAAAGTATTCGTATTTTCATATAAGGTCCAAAAATACTATATTTTCAAGTCTATCTTGGAAAATATATACAAACTTATTTTTCTCCCAAAAATCATATATTTCATGTTCATTGGAGAAAATATATATTTCTGACAAAAATAATATATCTTCTATTGATTCCAAGAGAATATATTTTTGTCCACCAAAAATAATATATTTTCTTCTTGTCAAAAATATGACATAACTTTGTAATACTTGTGAAAATCATATTTTCATTCACTTGGTGTCCAAAATATTATTTACCAAAACATTCATATGAATAATATTTCCGGAATATTTGCAAGTTATATTCCTTTGTTCGGTTTTACTGATATTTTGTGTAATCTTGTATATTCATATTCTTGGGATTTTGGTAATATTTTGGATTGTAAGTTCTTGTTATTTGATGAGTTATATTATTTCAAATCCTAAAATAATATAACTAATACACATAATATACAAATAATCACACACATGGTGCCTTCTAAATATATACAAATTTAGTCACTTTTATTTATAAAAAAAAACAACCTCCAATATTTATAATTTTTTTAACAAAAATTATGGCAAAGTTTATGTATCAATTTATGGTTTGAATACACTTGTAAATACTTGTTTAAAAATATTTTTCTCAGTGTTTAGATTTTTAGAAAATTTTGCCATAGTTTCCCCTAAAAATGGAGGTTCCCATGCTTTCAAGCATATCATTTTCTTTTGTAAAATCAACACAATCAATCCATACTCAACATTAACCAATCTACACTTACCAATCTAACACTTCATGAACTTGAATATTTGTAAAAATTTGTAGTAACTTACTTGTGTTATTAGTAAGCCTTGTTATCCTTTAAAGTGTGATTAGTTCTTTAAAAACTTCATTTTTAAAGAAAATAAATGTTTACAACTTATGATCGTCATTTCTAAAAATGTTTCTTTATGAAATTTTCTTGTTACACAAGTGTTTCTATTCTTGTTTATCCACTAAAAATAAGGTTTGTTTATGTAAGAACCAAGATTTAACTAAACTTATATTTTTAACTTGGTTTCTTTAGAAATCATCCTTGAAATTTTTAGATCTACATGATTATTAACTTACTTTGATCACTATTTTTCAAGAAAACAATTTATACTTCAAGTTCATGTTTTACATGAGGATGATTTATAAATCTCTAACATTTTCATCTTCTCATCTTGCTAGATTATGTTTTTAATCATGATCTAGCAAGATCATATAATGATCTACACCATTTACACAAATAATCATTCATCAAGTATCACAACAACACTAAACAACATGATTTCTTTAAGTTTTCTTATAATTTCAAGCTTATGTTCATGTTTCACCTTCTTGTTTCTTAGTGTTCTTTATGATAATCATCTTGTATCATCTTTTAATCACTTAAAATAGATGTAAAATGAAGAGTAGGAGATCTTACTACTAGCTCAAGGCTAGGAATGATCAAGTGTAGAAATGAAGTGGATAAAAGCAAACGGTGAAGGTCCTTCAACTTCCGAAAGCTCCAAGCTTTCTAACTTAGCTCCTTACACCCTTGTATCACCTTAGAATGGTAGGAATTGAAGTGAAAATAGAGATGTGGTGGTGTGTTGTGGCCGTGAACCATGGGAGGAGAGGGGGAGAGTTTAGTGTGTGTTTAGTAGGTGTGAGAATGAGAGTTATAATCTTCCATGTTCTTTTATAATCCAATTTCTCCAAGTAACCATTGTGTAATGTGTCCCTAAAGTACTAAACAAGATCAACTAAGATATCAAAACAAATCAAGGAAATCAAGGGTGGGCTAGACCCTTGTGACCGTCCACCATGGGGGGGGGGGTATAGGGTTGGGTTGTAATTGATAGTTAAGCAATCTAGTTAGATTTCAAGTGTGGTGTTTAGTGTTTAAGTTAATATGGTGTTATATAGTGTGTTAGGGTGTTCAGGTATCATAACTAGCTCAGAAATATTAAAACAATGCTTCTAGTATAATTTTGGTGTTTCCGGTAGTGTCCGGTTGTTCGGTTAGATACCGGTTCGTTAATGTGTCAAACTATACCGTTAGGGGTGTGCATGGGTCGGTTTGGTTCGGTTTTTACTATTAACCATAACCATAACCGCTAGTTCGGTTATGGAGTTTTAGTAACCATAACCATAACCAAACTTCGGTTACGGTTAATCGGTTATGGTTCGGTTTTGGTTAATTTCGGTTAAGTAACCAAGCAAGGTTTGAAATAAATAGGGTTGTGCACGATTTGAACTTAGCTTGAGCATATTTTGTAAGATAACGAAGACTAAACTTTTTGGTTAAACTACCGATTTGGGGTTCTTTTCTGTAATATACGAAACTTTCAAAACCCTAATGAAATAAATGCCATAAGTAGTATGACATATTAATATGTCGGATATCCAAAGCCTAGAATGTTGGTCAACTTTTAACCACAAATTAATTAAGCTATAATAATAATAATAATAATAATAATAATAATAATAATAATAATAATAATAATAATAATAATAATAATAATTAATAGTTAAGATTCTTGTGTGTATATCTCATCCAACGAAGAAAGGTAATAAAATAGTCAAATGAACTATTATAATATGAAGTATTATAACAGTTTCTAAATTGTGTTTAGGTTTTAAAATTTGTATAACCGACAAAAAAAAAGTAAATGAAAAAAAAAAAAAAAACTAATCAAGAAAGATTGATAAGGATTTAGTTGTACAGCTATCATTATCCGATCCCTTCTCAACCTCCAATCAATCAGGAAACACGACATTCCTTTTTCTTATTCAATCACAATCTCTTGTAATCCTTTCCAAACATATGTTTCGAATCACAATATTAGCCTTTCTATGCAAACGTATACGATCATAATCAAACTTAGAGCCAACCCAAAATCACTGCCGCCACGTCGCTAAGGAGTTGTTCCGCCGCTGGCTCCAAATCAGGTCACGTTATCGTAGTTTCTGCAGCCGCCGAACATCGTGGAACACGCAGGAGTATTGGAGGAGCCTACGAGTCTGTGATATTTTTATTTTGACCAGCCTTGAGCCACATATACCCAGGTATCGACCGGCCGATGTCTAGAGTTCTGATGTTTACTCCATTCCATTGTTTACTTTGTTCCGTTGATTATTTTCCCCAAGCCTTATTGTTTGCTTCTTGTTGATTGTTGCCACTTCGTCTTGTGAGCAGACAAGAATTTGAATCCCTCGTACATAAATCTGCCTCCTTTGAAGACTCGATCAGTTTGGTTTGTTTGAAAACGGGTAATCCTCGAACCATCTAAATAAATTGTATATTAAGTCTAGAAAATTATTATGTCGAATTTTGATTTTTATCTACTGATTTGGATATGTTTCGGATAACTGTGATCGCCAAAAGGGGCCTCAATCTCATCAAATATTCGGATATACATCTCGTTCGACCAACTGTGATTACTTTTCTTCCCAGGTAATAAAGCTTGTTAACTCTAGTTTTCTTTTTATGTCTTCTATGGTGTGTGTGGATTTGTTTATCCCATTATTACGAACAATTGCACATACATAAGCTTTATCCTTCAATATTATAAAACTCTTTTGAAATTACTAACAGTATAATAGTTTAAGCCTCTTGTGATACTACTAAACCTGAATATGAAATTCAAGTGAATAAGCCTTACTTTGGAAGCAACGAGAATGCATTGCATATATATTAGAATAATATAATCTAAAAGTGTATATTTTGGAAAAAAAAACATTTTTGGAAAATACAAATAAAAATAACCAAAACCTCATCCAAAGAGTAAACCAACATCGATTAAATATATTTATACTTATATGAATGTTATCAGACCATCACTAGATCAAAACATAATTTTAACACAAATGGATATACTTTTAGGTTATCATATTATTCAAGAGAGACGCTAGAGTCATACTAGTCGGAATCTACGGTTATCACTAATTGCTATATAAGGTACGGATTTTGTGGTGTCTTGCTCTTAGCATAATTGTTTTAATTCATGATATCGTATTCGTTCGTGATTGCTACTTGAACCGTTAAGTTTTCTACGTTCTCTAATTATCGTTACATACATCATATCGAATTATTGTCCTTGTCACGCATGCGATAAGTTACACATTTATACTCATTGTCGCATGTTCCCATGAGTTTTATTATTTATTATTTTCATTGGCTAGATGTGACATAGCCTTAGTGTATCATTAGTGTATTTTGCCTTGACTTGAGTAAATCATTTTATTGACCTCAATACCCGAGCATATCCACCTATGGGGACATAGGGCGTCATCATAGGCACAGTTAACGTGCACCATCCGTGGCAGTGCGAAAGGCCCACGGCGTCTCTATATTGTATTGTGTGCTAAGTGATTGCACTTATTGATTATTGAGAGGCGTATGGATCGATCCTAGGAGTGTAAGTGTAAGTGTAAGTGTTAGTGGTAGTGGGATAGGTGTGAGTGCCCACATCCCCTCTACATAATGGTGCATTGGAACTGCAGCTAATGTACCAAGTGTTAGTGTTTATTGTTAGTGGCTCACATGGGTATTTCTAATATACCTTTATGGTATTCATCAGTGATCATTCAGCGTATGGTATTGTCTACATCGTTAAAGTTTTTAGTGTATTTGCTTCTATCATTTATGTGTTAGTGCTATTGTTTCTCCGTTACTGGGCAATTTTTGGCTCAACCGTTTCTTTTTGTTGTTTTCCTTTATTATGTCTTAAACAGGTACTCAGGGAAACCGGGGAAATGTGTGAAGAGTGATAATAAAAAGCTAGAGTTGGAACAAGGAGTTTAATAAAACCTTATATTCAATAAATTTAGACACTTACTTTTTTTTTTTCTGTTGAGACCGTTATGTCATTTTGGGGATTTTTGTTTTTAAACCTATGTAATTTATGTTTTAATTAAGTTATTTATTATCTCTGATTACCGAATTGTGTAACACGTCAGCCCTAATCGGGGCGGGGTGTTACAGTTATGGTATCAGAGCTTAGGCTCTATCCTGTAGAAAACTTTAACCAAATAATTAAGACATGTGAGGATTGGGTAGACATTGGGTTAGGAATTTCGTTATGCGATAAGTCCTTATTATTTGTTTTATCTAAATTCTTAATGTGTTTTTTTAGATGCCTCCTCGTCGTGAGACACGCAACTCTGGTCGTCGTAATGGTGGTGGACCAAATGAGCCTGATCCAAATATCGTAGCTGCTATCACTCAGGCCTTTACTGCTATGTTGCCTGCACTTGTTCAGGCCGTACGAGGTCCTGATCCGAATCCGAATCCTAATCCAAACCCTAACCCCAATCCTAATCCAAACCCTAACCCCAATCAAATCCGAACCCTAATCCAAACCCAAACCCAAACGGTGTAATTGGGGATTGGCTAGAAAAGTTCATAAAACAGAAACCGAGATCTTTCACAAAGGCAACCACTCCAATTGTAGCAAGGGATTGGATTGCTCATATCGAGAAAATATTTCGGGCATTAGGAGTTGGCGATGAATTTAAATCGAGACTAGCATCGTATAAACTAGAAGAAGATGCGCAAACTTGGTGGGAAGGTGTATTGGAGGAAAGAGGAGGAGACCCATTTGTCGAGAATTTACCTTGGGCAGATTTTCGTACTATCTTCTTCGAGAAATATTTTAACAGCGTGGATAAGAGTTCTTACACACGAGAGTATCACAATATCCGTCAGAGGAATGACGAACCACTTTCTGACTTCACTGATCGGTTTTATCGACTAGTTGGATTTCTTGGGTCAGCTGCTGGAACACCAGAGGAGCAAGCAGAGAAATATCAATGGGCAGTTTGTGATCGGATTCGTAGAGCAATCATCCAGTCAACGTTCCCCACTGTTGCAGAGGCCGCTAAGGCTGCCAAAAAAGTTGATATGGAGAACAAAGAATTTTTGGGTGGTTCCAATAATAGTAGGAAGAGAAACAGAGACGAATATCACACCCCGTACACTAGTGAGTCGCCTCAAGCACCTACTCGAAATAATCAAAACAATATGGGGAATAGGTCATCAGGGAAGAATACTAGACCATGGCATGGAAGGAACCAAAATCAGGGTCAGATCAAACCCTACCAGCCACCCACCCAAGCTCAACCCGTAAACCAGAGGGGTAACTCGAACCCTACCCAGCCTCCAGTGTGTAACCATTGCAACAAGCGTCACCCAGGCATCTGTCGTCGACTTACTGGGGCTTGCCTTAAGTGTGGAGATATGGGGCATAAGATTAATGAGTGCCCAAAGGCTGGTAACCGACCAACTGATGACACTAGGGGAGCTACTGTGCCACCTACTACTGGAGGGCGTGTTTTCTCATTGACTGCAGGGGAAGCTGCTAATGCTCCAGGTACCGTCTCCGATAAATGTTCCTTTTAGTATTATTATTTTGCTTGCTTAGTTGTTTATGGCTTTCATACAATCGTTTGTGTCTTATTGTTTATCGATTCACTAGGTACTGTTTCGGGTAGTATTTATTTGGGTGAGCGTGACTTGTATGTGTTATTTGATACTGGGGCAACCCACTCGATAGTCTCACAACTAATTGCCCGACATCTTAAAATTACGCCTTCTCTAGTGGATCAAGCTTTAGTCATTTCTACACCAATGGGAAATTCTTCGGCTATTACTCACATCTATAAAGATTGTCCGCTTGTGATCGGAAATGTTATTCGTATAGCGAATCTTTATCCCATGCAAATGGGAGATTTTGATGTCATACTTGGCATGGATTGGTTATCCATGCATCGAGTTACCATTGATTGTCATTCCAAACGAGTCATTTTTGGTGATATTCTGAATCCTGAATGTATTTATCAAGGATCTCAACCTCGAAAATCCATTAAAATCATCTCTGCTCTTAAAGCTCAAAAACTTATATCCCATGGATGCGAGGGATTCTTAGCTGCTATTAAAGATACCTCAGTGGATACACCACGTGTCGAAGACGTTCCTATTGGTCGAGACTTCTCTGATGTCTTTCCAGAAGAATTGCCAGGGATACCACCTGAACGTGAAGTAGAGTTCACTATTGATTTGATTCCTGGAGCTGAACCTATTTCTAAAGCACCTTATCGCATGGCCCCATTGGAGTTGAAGGAATTGAAAGAACAGCTGCAAGAACTTTTGGAACTTGGATTCATTAGACCTAGTGTTTCACCTTGGGGAGCACCGGTTTTGTTTGTGAAGAAGAAAGATGGTAGCATGCGTTTATGCATCGACTACAGGGAGTTGAATAAGATCACCATTCGTAATCGCTACCCCTTACCGCGTATTGATGACCTTTTTGACCAACTCCAAGGAGCGAAGTTTTTCTCAAAGATTGATCTCAGATCAGGGTACCATCAGTTGAGGGTCAGAGATCAAGATGTCCATAAGACAGCATTTCGTACCCGGTATGGTCACTATGAGTTTCTAGTCATGCCTTTTGGTTTGACAAATGCTCCTGTTGTTTTCATGGATCTTATGAACCGAGTATTTCATGAGTACTTGGATCAGTTCGTGATCGTATTCATCGATGACATCTTGGTGTTTTCTAAAAGTAGAGGAGAGCATGAGGACCATCTTCGCACTGTTCTAGGAACTTTAAGCCAGGAGAAGTTATACGCAAAATTTTCTAAGTGCGACTTTTGGCTTGAAAAAGTGGCGTTTCTAGGTCACATTGTATCAGCGGAAGGTATCACAATGGATCCATCAAAGGTGGAAGCTATCACTAAATGGCCCAGGCCAACTTCAGTTACCGAAGTTCGGAGTTTTCTTGGTCTAGCGGGTTATTATCGACGTTTCGTAGAGGGATTTTCTATTTTGGCCTTACCTCTCACTCAACTCTTGAGGAAAGGGATAAAATTTACTTGGAACGATGATCGGGAAAAGAGTTTTGAGGCACTAAAGCAGAAGCTAGTATCCGCTCCTATTCTTACTCTACCTTCTGGCACAGGCGGATTCGATATATACAGTGATGCATCGAAGAAAGGGCTTGGTTGTGTTCTCATGTAGCATGGAAAGGTTATTGCTTATGCCTCACGTCAGCTTAAACCCTACGAGGTGAATTATCCCACGCATGATCTTGAGTTAGCGGCAGTTGTTTTTGCACTTAAGATTTGGAGGCATTATTTGTATGGGGAGACATGTAACATATTCACCGACCATAAGAGCCTCAAGTATATTTTCACTCAGAAGGAGCTTAACATGAGGCAGAGGAGATGGTTAGAGCTACTCAAGGATTATGATGCCAACATTCAGTACCACCCTGGTAAAGCAAATGTTGTTGCAGATGCACTGAGTAGGAAGAATTCTGGGGGTTTGGCATGCTTGACTGTGCAGCCTCAAATTCAATCAGACCTGAGACGCATGGATATTGGTATACAAGTTGGTGAGTCTGGTGGGTATTTGGTTAGACTGAAGATCGAACCGAACCTCATCACTTAGATAAAGGAAGCTCAAAAAGAAGATGGTGAACTTTGGGCGGTCTTACAAAATTTGGGAGTAGGAAAACAATCTGAATTTCGAGTGGATGAACATGGAACAATATGGTGTGGGAAGCGTTTATGTGTGCCAGATGATTCATCTCTTCGTGAATCATTACTGACTGAGGCACACAGTTCACCTTATTCTATACACCCTGGATCCACAAAGATGTATAGGGATTTGAGGCAACATTTTTGGTGGAGTGGTATGAAAGAAGATGTAGCTAGACATGTGAGCCAATGTTTGATATGTCAGCAAGTGAAGATTGAACATCAACGGGCTAGTGGATTATTACAGCCTTTAGATATTCATGTCTGGAAGTGGGATGATATTTCTATGGACTTTGTAACTGGTCTAACCCGTATGAAGAACGATGCTATTTGGGTTGTGGTAGATAGACTTTCAAAGTCTGCTCATTTCTTGCCCATTCGTAAGGAGTACGAGGTGAGTAAGCTATCAGAGATATTCCTTCGTGAGATTATTCGATTGCATGGTACACCATCATCTATAGTGTGTGATAGAGATCCACGTTTCACATCACGGTTCTGGAAGGGTTTCCAAAATGCTTGGGATACGAAGATACGATTTAGCACTGCTTTCCATCCGCAAACTGATGGACAGTCTGAACGTACTATTCAGACTGTAGAGGATATGCTTAGATCATGTGCACTTGAGTGGACGGGAAACTGGGATGAATACTTGTGTTTGGTGGAGTTTTCTTACAATAATAGTTGGCAAGCCAGTATTGATATGGCACCTTTTGAATTGTTATACGGGCGTAAATGTCGAGCTCCCACATGCTGGGACGAGGTCGGAGAAAAGATGATAGAGGGTCCTGAACTGGTGCAGATCACGAACGAAAAGGTTGCTATTGCTCGTGAGAAACTTAAGGAAGCCCAAAGTAGACAGAAGAGTTATGCTGATCGCCACCGAAGGGTTTTGGAATTTAATGTAGGTGAAAAAGTATTCTTAAAAGTCTCACCATGCAGAGGTGTCCGACGTTTTGGTATAAAGGGAAAATTGAGTCCTCGCTTTATCGGACCTTTTGAAATTTTGGAACGAGTTGGCGAAGTTTCTTATCGGTTAGCTCTACCGCCACAATTATCGCACGTGCATAATGTGTTCCATATTTCACTGTTACGCGGGTATAATTATCATCCACTCCATGTTGTGAACTATTCTCTACACGAGATTCGTGAGGACTTATCATACGAAGAGGAACCAGAGGCTATCTTGGACGGACAAGAACGTGTGATGCGTAAGAAGTCTTTTCCGTTCGTCAAAATCTTGTGGAAAAATCATCCAGAGCATGAAGCCACTTGGGAATCGGAGGAAGCGATCCGTTCTCAATATCCGTATTTATTCGAAACCTAAGGTTAGTGTTCCTAATAGTTTATTTTCGTGTATCAAACTCACTTGTGTGTCTTTTCGACTCTTTTGCTAATTGTGTTTGCAACGTCGTTATCATTATTCGCATCATTAATGTGTAACATAAATAGTATACCGTATTCGTAATCGCTAATTTCGTGGACGAAATTATTTTAAGGGGTAGAGAGTTGAAATACCCGAATTTTATAGTGCCATATAATGTTAATTTCGAGGACGAAATTTTATTTAAGGGGATAGAATTGTAATATACGAAACTTTCAAAACCCTAATGAAATAAATGTCATAAGTAGTATGACATATTAATATGTCGGATATCCAAAGCCTAGAATGTTGGTCAACTTTTAACCACAAATTAATTAAGCTATAATAATAATAATAATAATAATAATAATAATAATAATAATAATAATAATAATAATAATTAATAGTTAAGATTCTTGTGTGTATATCTCATCCAACGAAGAAAGGTAATAAAATAGTCAAATGAACTATTATAATATGAAGTATTATAACAGTTTCTAAATTGTGTTTAGGTTTTAAAATTTGTATAACCGACAAAAAAAAAGTAAATGAAAAAAAAAAAAAAACTAATCAAGAAAGATTGATAAGGATTTAGTTGTACAGCTATCATTATCCGATCCCTTCTCAACCTCCAATCAATCAGGAAACACGACATTCCTTTTTCTTATTCAATCACAATCTCTTGTAATCCTTTCCAAACATATGTTTCGAATCACAATATTAGCCTTTCTATGCAAACGTATACGATCATAATCAAACTTAGAGCCAACCCAAAATCACTGCCGCCACGTCGCTAAGGAGTTGTTCCGCCGCTGGCTCCAAATCAGGTCACGTTATCGTAGTTTCTGCAGCCGCCGAACATCGTGGAACACGCAGGAGTATTGGAGGAGCCTACGAGTCTGTGATATTTTTATTTTGACCAGCCTTGAGCCACATATACCCAGGTATCGACCGGCCGATGTCTAGAGTTCTGATGTTTACTCCATTCCATTGTTTACTTTGTTCCGTTGATTATTTTCCCCAAGCCTTATTGTTTGCTTCTTGTTGATTGTTGCCACTTCGTCTTGTGAGCAGACAAGAATTTGAATCCCTCGTACATAAATCTGCCTCCTTTGAAGACTCGATCAGTTTGGTTTGTTTGAAAACGGGTAATCCTCGAACCATCTAAATAAATTGTATATTAAGTCTAGAAAATTATTATGTCGAATTTTGATTTTTATCTACTGATTTGGATATGTTTCGGATAACTGTGATCGCCAAAAGGGGCCTCAATCTCATCAAATATTCGGATATACATCTCGTTCGACCAACTGTGATTACTTTTCTTCCCAGGTAATAAAGCTTGTTAACTCTAGTTTTCTTTTTATGTCTTCTATGGTGTGTGTGGATTTGTTTATCCCATTATTACGAACAATTGCACATACATAAGCTTTATCCTTCAATATTATAAAACTCTTTTGAAATTACTAACAGTATAATAGTTTAAGCCTCTTGTGATACTACTAAACCTGAATATGAAATTCAAGTGAATAAGCCTTACTTTGGAAGCAACGAGAATGCATTGCATATATATTAGAATAATATAATCTAAAAGTGTATATTTTGGAAAAAAAAAAACATTTTTGGAAAATACAAATAAAAATAACCAAAACCTCATCCAAAGAGTAAACCAACATCGATTAAATATATTTATACTTATATGAATGTTATCAGACCATCACTAGATCAAAACATAATTTTAACACAAATGGATATACTTTTAGGTTATCATATTATTCAAGAGAGACGCTAGAGTCATACTAGTCGGAATCTACGGTTATCACTAATTGCTATATAAGGTACGGATTTTGTGGTGTCTTGCTCTTAGCATAATTGTTTTAATTCATGATATCGTATTCGTTCGTGATTGCTACTTGAACCGTTAAGTTTTCTACGTTCTCTAATTATCGTTACATACATCATATCGAATTATTGTCCTTGTCACGCATGCGATAAGTTACACATTTATACTCATTGTCGCATGTTCCCATGAGTTTTATTATTTATTATTTTCATTGGCTAGATGTGACATAGCCTTAGTGTATCATTAGTGTATTTTGCCTTGACTTGAGTAAATCATTTTATTGACCTCAATACCCGAGCATATCCACCTATGGGGACATAGGGCGTCATCATAGGCACAGTTAACGTGCACCATCCGTGGCAGTGCGAAAGGCCCACGGCGTCTCTATATTGTATTGTGTGCTAAGTGATTGCACTTATTGATTATTGAGAGGCGTATGGATCGATCCTAGGAGTGTAAGTGTAAGTGTAAGTGTTAGTGGTAGTGGGATAGGTGTGAGTGCCCACATCCCCTCTACATAATGGTGCATTGGAACTGCAGCTAATGTACCAAGTGTTAGTGTTTATTGTTAGTGGCTCACACGGGTATTTCTAATATACCTTTATGGTATTCATCAGTGATCATTCAGCGTATGGTATTGTCTACATCATTAAAGTTTTTAGTGTATTTGCTTCTATCATTTATGTGTTAGTGCTATTGTTTCTCCGTTACTGGGCAATTTTTGGCTCAACCGTTTCTTTTTGTTGTTTTCCTTTATTATGTCTTAAACAGGTACTCAGGGAAACCGGGGAAATGTGTGAAGAGTGATAATAAAAAGCTAGAGTTGGAACAAGGAGTTTAATAAAACCTTATATTCAATAAATTTAGACACTTACTTTTTTTCTGTTGAGACCGTTATGTCATTTTGGGGATTTTTGTTTTTAAACCTATGGAATTTATGTTTTAATTAAGTTATTTATTATCTCTGATTACCGAATTGTGTAACACGTCAGCCCTAATCGGGGCGGGGTGTTACATTTTCAATAAGGTAATTCTCAAACAAAAAAAAAATTATGGCCATGACACCTTAGTTCTTTATCAAAATAAATGGCATCTACATCAAGATCATTTTGTTACTAACATACTTTTATCTTAGTAAAAACCCTCTATATGGTTTTGTAAAACACAAATCCATTATATAAAGTTAACATTACAAGTTCGGTTCGGTTCGGTTATATCGGTTAACCAAAGCTTCATAACCATAACTATAACCGATTGAGCGGTTATACAAAGTTTCATAACCATAACCATTAGTTATATTGGTTATCGGTTATCAGTGATTCAGTTATGTCGGTTATGGTTCGGTTATCGGTTATGGTGGTTAATTTGCTCACCCCTATATACCGTTTAGTGTTCTTTATGTACCCTTTTGTGACAATTTTAATTCCCGACACTTAGGAAAGCATTCAGGACCATTTAGTCATATTTTTGCATGTTACTAGCTTGTTAAAAAGTTGATTTTTGCTGAATTATGCTGAATTCAGCACTTTGGGTGAGTTTTAGGCACCTTCTGGCACTTAAACTATCACTTAAAAATGCAGTTTTGTGGTCCTTACTTCCCTACACTCTATATTAGTGTAGTACTTAGTCTCTGGCCCATACTGGGTCTCAAAACACTGTCTGTCTATGTGCTGAGTTCTGTCAGCATTTTTCTGAGTAATCCGCTAACTGTGCTAACTGTGCTTTGTGCATTATTTAAGTTAATATGGTTTGCATGTAATAATGAAGTGACATCATGCAATATGTGATGCACATGTAAGTATGATGCAGTAATCAGAAAGTAGTTCAAGTCATTAATCGTAATTCAGCACAGTCATTAAACATTAATCAAGATTAATTAATTGTACGGATGCATGCAAATTTGGCAGTTGTCACATTCTCCCCCTGTTAAAAAAATTTCGTCCTCGAAATTTATACTACGTTAACTCCTTAGGGTTACATTAATCGTGTATGTATATGAATAATAATGGGGTAGATAACCACAGAACCGAATCAAATCTTGTTCACATCAGGTGAATCCAGGGATATATTTCAACAACAAGAACCCAATGGTTAAAAGGCATGTGTTCTAGCATTTGATGTCAAAGGACACGAGATGTATATATGTATAATCTAGCGTAACTTAGTTAACAGGGGAGCAACAAAGGGGTTTTGACCAATGGATTCTCAAACAATCGGTCACAATATGCAAACGAGCTTTCACAAACCATAGCATCCGCTATATGAATTCAAAATCAACAACTTGAATATGAAAATAATCTGTCAACTTTCGAATAAATAAATGGCAAGGATTAGTGTGTTGACACTCTTGAATTGCGAGAATACACCGAATGAAATACAAGCAAATCTGGTGTATTATTGTAGTTGCATTAGGGATGTTTAAATGACAAGTCAAACAAAAGTATGTGTAGTTTTGTGTGAAACGGTTGACCATGATTAGCACAAGCTACAAATTTGAAGTGAAACCACCAGGTGTCGAAATTGACATATTTCAACAATAGCGGTGACCGAACAAGTTCACCGTGCTTGAAATCAAAGGAAAGTGTACTGAAACAACTCTGAAAATTTGATTTAAACAACGTTATGGGGTTTTCAATCGAATATGGAACATCAAGGAACTACTGTTTCTGATTGGGGATGGAAAACAATAAACACTGCAAGGTATTCAATTTATAACAAAAGAATCGTTAGGAGGTACACCGTGATATGAAATGAATCTAGGTACCATTGTCTTAACACACAACTGGGTTGAGACCGCTTTAATCGTGATAAACAAAATGGATTTTAGAACAAATAAATAAACAATTAAGTCCGTGTATGAGGTGCGTAACCAAATTAGTGCAAGCTTCAATTTTGTGAAAATATCACCGCAAGGTATCGAAACCAACAAATGATTTAGTGGAGTCGTAGACTAATCAAGTTTACCACGACTCGAAACAAAAGAACCTTTGAAAAAATATTTGAATATGATGCTCTCAATACATCATATGGCGTCTTAAATTGAATATGCGAAATGGATAAGTTCAAGCAATTGAACTTGGTTTCAACGTAACCCGACAATAAACGTATGTATCAACAAGGGAATCTCAGCATGGTTACGAAGATAAACCATGAATGTAACTTGAAAGAAAAGAAGTTTCAAGAAAGTGTGTTGACTTGATAGCAAAGGAGCCAACAATTACAATAACGTAGGTTATTCGAATCATAAACCAATAGTTAGCTTTAGTAAATTAATGTTTGACTTCAATGAAGCGTTTATTCGAAACGAAACTACATGCGTAGCAGATGGTGCATGCGTGACATATAAGTTTCCAAGTAATGAAACAATGAGTATTTGCTAAAACGAAGAAATGACCAAGTATCGAAGCAATGTGTGTTCGCTCTCAGCGAAGAAAATTAACGCGATGCAACTACCATTATGGGGAGTAGAGATGCAAACATCTACTCGCTAGAAGCAAAAGTGGAGATTTCAACAAAAGAAATTTGAGTACTTTCTGTTTGGTTAACTGAAATAGCATATATGTCAGGATAATGGGGTTTGCTTGAGTTAACAGATGTGGTTCCTAGGTGACAACCTTTACGAGTTTTGACCTGGGTTCCCAAAGGTCCTAAGTACATGTTTTCTAGATTCTCAAAGTTTCGTATTCTGTGTAAAACTGTTTTGTGCATTGTGTAGGAAACAAAATTTATGTGTATGTTTAAAACAAGTTATTGTCCCACAATTTCCCCGGTATACTTTCTTCCTGAATTCACGGCTAATGACACTCTATCATCGATCGGTCGCGAAATAGTAGTTGGATCCCCACAGTTAGGCAAATAAATAATTCGTTAATCCTCAGCAAGAGTTACCGACTCTTGTTGGTTAGCTCATTCGGCTCCTGGTAGTTGATGCTTATTTGAAAATCATCGTCCTTCTCCTTGACGAACAGTACTGAAACTCCTTAGGGCAAAAAGGTTGCCTAAAAAAATCCCTTATCTGGCAACTTCTGAAGTTGCGTTGACAAATCTTGTGTCTCAGGAAGTGCAAGTTGATGGGGTGCCTTGGCTACAGGCGCGGCGCCTGGAACCAAATCTATGCAAAATTCGACTTGTTGTTGAGGAGGTAATCTGGCAAGTCTTCGGGGAAGGCCTCATGATATTTCCTTACCACAGGGGTATCTTCAAGCTTAGGTTCTTCGGCTTCCTTGTCCACGTCATGTGCCAAAAGAAAAGGGCAACACCTCCTTTGCGCGAAATTTCCGTGTCTTCAACGGCTGATAATCCGTAGGGGCGTATCCTGCTTCAAGAGTCATGATCGTTTCTTTGTTCGCCATCGGGATGCGGATAACAATCTCCGCTTGATTGCTCGACAACCGATCCATCCCATTTACCACGTTGAAGCTTCCCTTTAGCTAGTTCTATCGAGTACGGGTTATCTAACTTACTTGCTACTAAACCAAGTATACTTTCAAACTCTAGAGGTGCGAAGCTAAAATTGGCAACAGTATCTAGCAACACAGATGTATAACATTGACTAATATGGGACGTACCGATGACCGCGTTTGGATCCTGACGTGTTTCCCTAGCTCCGCTATTGAGCTTTCATCCTTGTGCCTGATTGTTTTTAGGGCAATATTTTCTGAAATGATTTTTGCTTCCACAGTTAAAACAACCTTGAGCACGCTTTCGTTTGTCACTCGTCCTTCCTTGATAATTGTCGTTGTCGTTGTTCCCTTCGTGATTTTCGCTACCAACTTGTCCTTCATTTTCACGTTCAGTACCTTGCCTACAAGTCTCCTTGACATGCCCCACTTTGCCACAGTTTTCACATCTTCCATATCTGCATCGCCCGATATGATAACGTTGACAATTGTCGCACTTAGGTAGGATACCCATGTATTCTTTTCCCCTTTTGGCCCTGTTCTTACTATTCGCCCGAGTACCCTTCTTGAAATTTGCGAGCTTCTTCTTGTTATCTCCAGGTGGCTCTACAGGAGTCTCCTTTTTCTCTTCAGAAGTGGAAAATTTTCCTAGTCTAACCGCTTCTTCAGTGAGCGCCACACTTAAGTCGATAGCATCAGTGATCGTTGGAGGTTTAGATGTTGTCACCAGACTTAGAATCTGAGGTGCCAATCCCCTGATGAAGCGTTCGATCCTCTTAAACTCTGGTTCCACCAGACGCGAAGCAACTTGTGATAAATCGTGAAATCTCTGCACATATTCAGCTATCTTTGAACCTTCCATTTTCAAGTTCCATAGTTCAGTCTCCAACTTCTAGACTTCTGCCCTCGAGCAATATCTCTTACACATCAGTTCTTTCAGTTCATCCCACGTCAAAGTATACGCAGCAGTCTCGCCCAACATCTGAACCTGAAGGTTCCACCATGACAGAGCCCCATCTACAAACAGTCCAGCTATGTACGTGACCTGATGTTCGGGGGCACATTTACTTAATCGCAAAACATAATCCGTCTTCTCAACCCAACGCACAAAAGCTATGGAACCCCCAGTGCCGTCGAAATCCCGGGGCTTGCAGCTCAAGAACTGCTTGTAGGTGCAGCCTGCGACATAAGCAACATCATTCACATAAGGCATTAGCAAAGCACTCTTGGAAATGTCCAAACGTTTTGTAATGTGTCTTAAGTGACTAAACATTACCGTTGGGTGGGTTATCTCCTGAGGTACCTCCGCCGCGTTTGGAGCGAAGGGCCTCGTGCTTTGCGATGGCCTGTGAGATGCGCTCTTGTAATCCCGCCTCTGTCGTCGGCAGAGGGTTGTTGGTATCGGTGTTCCTTTGAATCGACATCTTCTAAGAAGAAGATCAGATAGGTCAGGTCTTATTAAGGATATGGGCACATAAGCACTTAATTATGACCTAGGAGGTGTATTACATACATGTATATACGCAGTCGTTTTAGCAAGCAATCATATAACATCATAATTATAGCACAAACTTGTAGATAGGAACATATTTAATGAGAACATAACAAGCAAGTATGTGGCATCATACTTATAGCACACATATGCAGATCAACAACTGTAACACCTCGAAATTTTTGTGTCCAATGATGTGTTAACACGTGTCATTTGTTTACACGTGGCATCTATAATAAATAAAGGACTAATTTTGACAAACCTTGAAAGTATATAAATTCGAGGGTTATAAATGTCAACAAGGGTAAATATACTGTATAGTATCCCTAAATAATGCTTAAACCTTCAAATGAATAAATTATAGATCGTACAAAAACAAAACGCGGAAGAAAGTGAGAGATTACAAACTACAGGGGTTAACTGTGTCAACATGTTTAATAATACCTCTGAGTGACCCTTTAACATTCCAAAGACTTTGTAACGGTATTATACCCTCACTAAAATAATATATATGAATTTCGCGAAGTTTCGATATGAAACAAGAAAGTTACGATCGAATTCGTAGAAGAAGGGTTAAAAGCGTCAACAGTGAAAGTTAAGGCTTTCCAATATAATTAATAAATAAACCGGGGACTTAATAATGCGGGTAAATAACACGAGGCCCCTATCGGTAAATAACCGAGGGCCAAACCGCAAAGTTACCCCTTCAAAACTGAAAGGTCAGGCAAATCATTACGAAAGATTTCGTTATTAATGGCCAGATTCTGTAATCATAACAAAAGATTTTAAAATTCTGAAATCTTAACCTCTCGCGACCCGTGTGAAGGTTACGGTTAAGTTGAGGCGGGCCGCGAGCCACCTCAAATACGCGCCTGATTTCTTAAACTCAAGCGACCCGCGTTAAAGCGCATGGGAACTCCCATGCGGGCCGCGTGAAGTGCCCAGATGCAGAAAGTTGTAGTTTCTTGCCTTTTGGAGCTTTTGAACGATCAAACAACCAATTAATGGAGCATGGGTGCCCCCTACACGACCCATACCACTTAGGGACACCTGCCCATGATCCATAATCAATTGTAGACTGTTGTGTAATGATCTTGAAGGCTCTTGAGCACTATAAATAAGCTACATTGGCTCATAACATTCACACAACTCAAAAATACATCTCTGATCATTCTAAGGAGCTCTCTAGCATCTTTCTCTGTTCCATAAGCAAGAACACAACTTCTGTAAGTGATCTAACCCTTTGTGGTTTCACATTTCCTTAGTAAATGGCTAAGAACCAAACCGTCGTAACTACGGTTTGACTTTACAATAACTCAGTGATGGTTCAGTCTTAGGACGAATCAAAAGTAGTTATAAGTTGGTATCAATGGAGGTAATAAACCCCTAAAAGGGTTCCCTCTGATCACCACTCTAACTATGTCAAATGTCGAGTCAAACGCGCACTTAAAAAGTCAACAGAAAGCTATTTTAGCGATTTAAGCATAATCTGTAATGTACAAGTTATGGAACCTGTTTTGACAATCATAAAACATGATAATAAGTATATAAACTTGTTTGCGCTCGTTTGAATCGATCATTTACTATATTGAACCGGTTCGGAGCCGAAAGTCGCAAAAGTTTGACTTTTGCTTTGACTTCAGTTCTGACCCGTTTTAGTGAAGTATAAATATACCTTAGGACTCTCTTAGGACCAGGTCACATGTTGGTATAAACCTCTGTGGTCGGTTCATGAGTTATCCGAGTCTTTTACGCAATTCCGTCATTCGCCTAAAAGTTGACCGTAACGGCCTTTTAAAATTTAAACGAGTATTTCGGACACGTGAACGGACCAAAACCTTGCTTATTAAATTATAAGCATGTCCTTAAAGTTTCACGTCAATCCGAGGTCTAGAATGAGAGTTATGCTAAAAGGCGCACTTTTAAGAAAGTTTTGTAATTAACGGCGCAATTAGCATAACGCCCATCTAACCCAAGTTTTCGTCACCAAAACTTTTACCCACTGTGGTAAAATAATATTTTGGGAATTTTAAAGATTTTTAATAATTTTTACCTTGCTCATAACCTGCGGTTATGGCTACGGTTCGGTAAATACCGAATATGCCCTTTTTGGCCAAAACGGGAGTTCTATAAGGTCTTTTGACCCGATTCCAGTTGCTACTGGTTTTAAATAGTAAATAAAGTATTTTAAGCTTTATAAGCTGTTCGGGAAACTCAGATTTCCTGTAGAACTCGAAAAGCCCTTTTAAAGTCTTTAAAATGACCGAAAAGCCCCTTCGGGGCATAATATTTACATAAACTCGTTACGGGCGTCGCGGAAGGTATCCTACTGATACCAAAATACTTTTAAGGCATATTGACTTAGGAAATAAGCGTAGGACACTTATGGTTAACCGTTTCGCCTATTTGCGCACACGGTACGGCCCATGGAACTAGTTTTCGTGCAATAGCCGATATGGGTCAAATTATATTATTTGAACCCCAAAATCCAGAGTATGAACTATAAACCCATATAAAACAAGTCACTGAACTTGTTGGGTCCAAATCATACTCCATTCTCGGTTTTCGCCTTTTCGTGCGAATTAACCATATCTATATATCGGAATCAACCGGTTTAAGCTACGGCTAATACAAGGACCGTTAGGATTCTAAGAGGTTAATTAAAACCTTCGTTCCAGATTAGGAGCCCCAGTAAAAGCTATCGGTGACTTGATCTAAATTAAGGATTAATACTTGCAAAGGTAAATACTTTAACTTATTTCCCCTATATGGGCTTGGGTTACGGTATATTAATACCGCTTGATTGAGCATTATATAATTCCATCGCTTAGGTGGTTAATTGATTAAATATGATCGGCTCATTTAAACAGTTTTGTTGCTTATAAGCCTTTGGGGGGTTTAATGACCGTTGTCCCGGATATCCTTGGCATCATTTTACGAAATGGCCACGACCATCGACATCCCGGTGTAGGCGTACACCCGGTATAAAGTGTCGACATTAAAATTAAAAGACGTAGCCGTTGGTTTTCATACTACGGTTTTACGCAAACGTGGTGTGTCTATAAATCTTTAACCCGGCACGACCCGGGCTACTGAACGCATAAAAGAACATGTAAAACGTTCACAAGATCATTATGAATTTTCCCAAGTTATAAAAGAGTTTGTGCCTTGTGCATTCAAATCAATTTTAATAAACATTTTCAAAATGTGTCAGTTGAATGTATTTACCAGTGTAAACTGACGTATTTTCCCCAAAAAGATTAAGTGCAGGTACCTAAACGTAATTGGCTGGTATTAGCTCCCTAGCGTCGGGATAAGCCTCGCAAGCTTGATTGCAGTATCTGATGGAACAATACTTTATATCTATTTACGATCCACTGTGGATATATCCAACCCCTGTAATACATTTTGATATTACGATCAGAGGTTGAAATTTATATATTTATCTTATGCTTCCGCTGTGCATTATATAATTGTGTGGTTTGACTATATTGTTGCCAACATCGTCACGGTAATCCCCCACCGGGCCCACCGGTGAGACACGTGGAAAACGGGGTGTGACAGGTTGGTATCAGAGCCAACATTGAGTGAATTAAACACTACCCTAAAGTGTTTAATCTCAATGACACAATTGCACATACTTGAGTCTAGACAAGAACTTAGGACAAATTCGGATTATTACTCCTTTTTGTCTTTATTTTCGATTTGATTTTTAATAAGTTTTGGAGCAGGAAAATGCCACCTGTTATATTCCGAGGAAGAGGAAGGGGAAGAAGAGGCCGAGGAGAAATCGTGACACATCACGACAACGAAGCTGGACCATCTGGTACAAGACATCCTTCGATGACAAGGAGCGAAGAGCCACAACGACGAAGAGATCTTTACGAACCCGCGAGGCATTCCACTTCGCACAGCTCGACGCCATCCTACCGGCACTCCTTTGGGCCAGATTCAGAAAATAATCCCAACAACCCACAACCTTCCTTCATACCTCTACAACGTTCGGTATCGCACCGGAATTATGACGACCCTACTCCCTACTACATAGGTCAGTTCAATCCGGCTGACTACATACAGGAACCTTCAGGTTTTGTTCCACTAGGGCCACAAGACCATTTTTCTGAAGATCCCATGGAGGAAGATGAGGATCCTACTGAACCAGCTCGTGGTACGCCCACGCATCCGATAGAAGTTTCTGATGGGTCATCCTTCCATGGAACGCCCTATCAAGGACCTGACAGTTTCCAAGCGATGTTTGACCGACATGAGTGGTACTACACGCCATCTCGACAGACATCTCAACAACCGAGACATCCACAGGATCCCTCTGAGGATTCACGCTTTGAGGCAGTTACGCCACCACCTCCGCCACCGGCACAACCAGTAGTACCTGATCCGCCGAGGCGTAGGAGGACAAATGCTCGTATGTCTACACGAGGAGGAGGGGGTATCCACTTCAGCACTCCTCGACATTCTAGTAGTAGCCACTATCCGCCACTACAAGAAGAAGGACCTTCCAGTCCTATACAGGAGGCGAACTCCGCACCAGCTGCACGAAATTCGCCACCATTTGGGTATGACCAACCCATACCTGCTTATACGGGTCCAACGGCTTACAACCCGTTCGAACCGTCACAAGCACAATACAACTATGGCTATGAGCGCGACCCATATGTGGTGTCGGCAAGATATAATGCGCGCTACCCTGACGGAGCACATGGAAACATGGGACCACCGGATTACTCAGCTCATGGGTATCCAATACCTCCCAGACCTCCAGTTCCGCATCAAGCGCCACAACCACGATTCTCTCCTCCTGAACAGGAAGAAATACTCCATCGACTAGATCGAGTGGAGAGAGAGTTCGAGGAAGAGAAGAAAAGCCACCGAGGATTTCTCAAGGGCTTGGCGAATCTACTAAAGGGCAAAAAGAAGAAACGTGACCACTAGCCCTTAATAGTAGTACTACTGTAATTTCTACTTTGAAATAAGTCCCTGCGTGGACAACTTATCGTATTTTAGTCCCTACGTGGACTTATCTTTAGTCCTTGCATGGACACCTATCTTGTATTAGTCCCTGCGTGGACTTGTTACTTATTTTAAAAACCTCTATGGAGGTATGTACTATTTGAAAGACCCGTTTAGGGCAATATGTAATTGTATTTGAGATTATGGAATGTATGTTATGAGTTTTGTTTTAATATATATAAGAATAAATCAAAACCATTCCTTTTATATTGATCTGCCTAAATAAAGAATCTTAAAAGGTGAAACCTAGCTTGGGGTCTTTTAAGATCTAGTCAAGATGGTACGACCTAACTGAAAAGATTCTGATTCCCTGTTAACCTCTGTACGCATGTTAACCTTCATGGCAGATGTGATTCGTTATAATCACGCACGTCATTCTTATACAATAATCCTTTAAGGATTTCAAAACCCAACTAAATGATTTATAAATCGCGGGTTAAATCACCAATAAAGGTGACCAAAATTATAAAGACATCCATTAGTGATGCAGTGCCTACGGGCCAATATTATAAAGACATCCATTAGTGATGCGGTGCCTACGGGCCAGTATTATTAAAACATCCATTAGTGATGTAGTGCCTACGGGCCAGTATTATAAAGACATCCATTAGTGATGCATTGCCTACGGGCCAACATATTAAAACATCCATTAGTGATGTAGTGCCTACGGGCCAATATTATTAAAACATCCATTAGTGATGTAGTGCCTACGGGCCAATATTATTAAAACATCCATTAGTGATGTAGTGCCTACGGGCCAGTATTATAAAAACATCCGTTTGAGATGTAGTGCCTACGGGCCAACCATACTAAAACATCCATTAGAGGTGTAGTGCCTATGGGCCATAATAATTGTCTTATAAAGACAAAAGGCAGTGGTAGTCTATGACTCTCTGTCAGAAAGAGATAAAAGAACTACGGTTCAAATCTCTATGCCTTTGATTCTATGAAATCTCGGCTAAAATTATAAAACACTATCATGATTAGGCCTTATGCCGCCAATACTATTTATATAGTTAAAATAGGATATATTCAAATCCTAATATATAATGAATTAATAAGTTAACCGAATATGGTCTCTGTACCATGGTTGACAAATTGTCAATAAAAGACAATTATATAATAATCTCCTAAATAAAATTTTGTTATCTTCTGTAACAGATTCAAGTTACAATGGCGGATCCCAATGGAGAGAACAGCCACACGAACGAAGATGACTATGACAATGCGTCAGTGCATTTGACAGGCGCACAACTGAAGGCTCTGATTGACAATGCTGTCCAGGCAACTATTGATCGTCAAAATACTGAGTCTCAAGGCAGAACTGTGTCAAAACCACCCTCTAAACCAAAGACACACTCCAAACCACCCTCTGAACCCAAGAAAGATGACGACAAGCACTCGTCTACTGAGCACAGCGTTCATCGTGATAGAGAATATACTGATGCGTCAAGTGCCAAGGGTTGCACCTACAAATACTTTGTATCATGTAAGCCCCGTGAATTTACAGGGGAGAAAGGTGCGGTTGACTGTATCACCTGGCTAGACGAGATGGACACGATTGTGGACATCAGCGGGTGCGCTGAGAGGGACGTGGTTAAGTTTGTGTCCCAGTCATTCAAGGGCGAGGCCCTGGCGTGGTGGAGAGCTCTGGTGCAGGCTTCAGGTAAGTCTGCCTTGTACAAAATGTCATGGGGGGAGTTTATTACCCTCATAAAAGAAAACTACTGCCCTCAGCACGAGGTTGAGAAGATTGAGGCAGATTTTGTCTCACTAGTGATGACAAACCTGGATTGTCAAGCATATCTGACAAGTTTTAACACTATGTCACGCCTGGTGCCATATCTTGTGACACCAGAACCTAGAAGGATTGCCCGTTTCATTGGGGGCTTAGAGCCGGCGATCAAGGCCAGCGTAAAGGCTTCTAGGCCGACGACCTTCAGGTCAGTTAACCTCTCCTTGTCTCTTACACTTGATGCTGTCCGTCTGAGGGCACAAAGGAGCAAGGAGGCTGAAAAGCGAAAGCGTGAGGATGATGCCTCACGAAAGTCTGGGAAAAAGCACCGTGGAAACGGTGAAGGCAAGAGAGGGTCGGAGGCAAAGAGGGAGGGGCAAGCTGATGGAAGACCTCACTGCAAGGTCTGCAAGAAACCACACTCCGGGAAGTGTAGGTTTGCGTCTGGTTCACAGTCGCAACAAAAGACTCCACCGTGTGGGCTATGCAAGTCCAAGGATCATAAGACAGTGGAGTGCAAAAAGATAAAGGATGCAACCTGCTTTAATTGTAATGAAAAGGGGCACATAAAGAGTAATTGCCCGAAGTATGCCAAGAAGGCGGAAGAGACGAAGAAGTCGAATGCGAGAGTTTTTCGCTTGGATGCAAAGGAAGCGGTTAAGGACGACAATGTGCTTACAGGTACTTTTCTCGTAAATAATATATTTGCAAGAGTACTGTTTGATTCTGGCGCTGATAAATCCTTTGTAGACCAGAAATTTTTCCAACTACTAAATATGCCAATCAAAACCCTTGACGTGAAATACGAAGTAGAGTTAGCAGACGGCACGATAGAAACCGTCTCTACTGTTCTAGAAGGATGTGAAATGTCCATTAGGAACCATTCTTTTCCTTTACCTCTACTTCCTTTCAAATTAGCGGGTTTTGACATTGTGCTAGGCATGGACTGGTTATCCCGTAATCAGGCCCAAATCATCTGCGGCAAGAGGCAGATAGTTTTAAAGACTCCGAGTGGTGAATCTCTTACCATTCGAGGAGATACGCATTACGGATTGCCCGAAGACGTATCTATGCTGAAAGCTTCAAGGTGTTTGAACAGAGGCTGTGTAATTTACATGGCTCAGGTGATAATTGAAGAACCAAAGCCGAAGATCGAGGATCTTCCAGTCATTTCTGAATACCCCGAGGTTTTTCCTGAAGAACTACCTGGTTTGCCACCAGATAGACAAGTGGAGTTCAGAATTGACATCATTCCTGGAGCAGCTCCGATAGCAAGAGCACCTTACAGGCTGGCTCCGACGGAAATGAAAGAACTGAGGACCCAGTTGGATGAACTGCTGGCGAAAGGTTTTATCAGACCTAGTTCATCTCCCTGGGGAGCTCCTGTCCTATTTGTAAAGAAGAAGGACGGATCGATGCGGTTGTGCATCGACTATAGAGAACTGAATAAAGTTACCATAAAGAATAGATATCCTTTACCAAGGATCGATGATCTATTCGATCAGCTGCAAGGAGCAAGCTACTTCTCCAAGATCGACTTAAGGTCGGGTTATCATCAACTAAGGGTCAGAGATGAAGATGTACACAAGACTGCATTTAGGACTCGCTATGGTCATTACGAGTTCCTAGTGATGCCTTTTGGGCTCAAAAATGCACCGGCTGCGTTCATGGATCTCATGAATCGCGTTTGCAAGCCATACTTGGACAAATTCGTCATAGTCTTCATCGACGATATCCTTATATATTCCAAGAATCAAGATGACCACGAGAAGCACCTCCGTTGCATTCTCGAATTACTACAACGTGAGAAACTCTACGCCAAATTCTCGAAATGTGAATTCTGGCTACGAGAAGTTCAGTTTTTAGGACACGTTGTGAGTGAGCGTGGTATCCAAGTGGATCCCGCTAAGGTAGAGGCAGTCATGAACTGGCAAGAGCCAAAGACGCCTACCGAAATCCGTAGCTTCCTGGGGTTAGCAGGATACTACCGGAGATTTATTGAAAATTTTTCAAGGATTGCTGCGCCCTTGACTTCCTTGACCAAGAAGAAAGAAAAGTACATTTGGGGCCCGAAGCAGCAAGAGTCCTTCGAAATACTGAAGCAAAAGCTAAGCAACGCACCTGTGTTAACCTTACCTGAGGGTACAGATGAATTCGTAGTTTACTGCGATGCATCACACACGGGCATGGGGTGTGTGCTTATGCAAAAGGGCAAGGTGATTGCCTATGCTTCAAGGCAATTAAAGGTGCATGAAAAGAATTACACCACCCATGATTTGGAGTTGGGTGTCGTTGTATTTGCACTTAAGTTGTGGAGGCACTACCTTTATGGTATTAAATTTGTGATTTATTCTGATCACAAAAGCCTCCAGCACCTGTTCAACCAGAAAGAGCTGAACATGAGGCAACGCCGTTGGATGGAAACCCTGAACGATTATGACTGTGAAATAAGGTACCATCCCGGCAAGGCGAATGTAGTCGCCGATGCCTTGAGCAGAAAAGAAAGGGTAAAACCCATTCGAATCAATGCCAAGAGCATTGAGGTTAAGAATAATTTAATGGAAAGGATATTAGCTGCGCAGCGTGAGGCTGTGTTGGAAGCTAATTATCCTAATGAAAAGCTGGGAGTAACTGAAGAGCAGTTGACTCTTAGCAAGGATGGAATTCTTAGACTGAACGGACGTATATGGGTTCCGTTATATGGAGGACTACGAGATGTTGTTCTCCAGGAAGCCCATAGTTCCAAATACTCAGTCCATCCTGGTGCTGATAAAATGTACCAAGACTTAAAGGCAAATTATTGGTGGATAGGCTTGAAAAAGTCTGTTGCCGCCCATGTAGCAAAGTGCTTGACTTGTGCTCAAGTCAAAGCCGAGCACCAAAAGCCGTCTGGCTTGCTACAACAGCCTGAACTTCCCGAGTGGAAGTGGGAATGTGTAACTATGGACTTCATAACCAAGTTACCCAAAACCAGGAAAGGAAACGATACAATATGGGTCATAGTCGATAGGCTGACTAAATGAGCTCATTTTCTACCCATCAAGGAGACGTATAGCTCCGATATGTTAGCCCAACTTTATGTTGATAAGATTGTAGCCTTACACGGCATACCTGTGTCTATTATCTCCGACAGGGATACTAGATACACATCTCACTTCTGGAAAAGTTTCCAGCAATCTTTGGGCACGCGTTTAAACTTTAGTACGGCTTACCATCCACAGACAGACAGTCAAAGTGAGCGTACTATACAAACGCTAGAAGACATGCTACGTGCATGTGCGATCGATTTAGGTGGTAACTGGGATAAAAACCTACCCCTGATCGAATTCTCCTACAATAATAGCTACCACACCAGCATAAAGGCTGCGCCTTTTGAGGCATTATATGGTAGGAAATGCAGATCGCCTGTTTGTTGGGCGGAAGTAGGAGAGGTCCAATTATCGGGACCAGAGATTGTTTTCCAGACAACGGACAAGATTGTCCAGATCCGGGAACGTCTCAAGGCTGCCCGCGATAGGCAGAAGAGCTACGCTGATCCAAAGCGTAAGGATGTTCACTTCGAAGTGGGTGAAAAGGTATTACTTAAGGTGTCACCCTGGAAGGGGGTGATGCGTTTCGGCAAGAAGGGCAAGCTGAGTCCGAGATACATAGGGCCTTTTGAGGTCATTGAACGAGTCGGATCAATTGCCTATAAACTAAACTTGCCTGAAGAACTCAATGGAATTCACAATGTGTTCCACATCTGCAATCTCAAAAAGTGCTTCGCCGACGAATCGCTGGTGATTCCACACACAGATGTGCATATAGATGAGAGCTTAAGGTTCATAGAAAAACCTTTGTCGATTGAAGATCGACAGGTGAAGAAGCTTCGCAGAAAGCACGTACCGATTGTAAAGGTCAAATGGGATGCTCGTGGAGGTCCTGAATATACGTGGGAAGTCGAAGCTACAATGAAAGAAAAATACCCCTATTTATTTGAGTAAATCTCGGGTCGAGATTTATTTTAAGGGGGTGAGGATGTAACACCTCGAAATTTTTGTGTCCAATGATGTGTTAACACGTGTCATTTGTTTACACGTGGCATCTATAATAAATAAAGGACTAATTTTGACAAACCTTGAAAGTATATAAATTCGAGGGTTATAAATGTCAACAAGGGTAAATATACTGTATAGTATCCCTAAATAATGCTTAAACCTTCAAACGAATAAATTATAGATCGTACAAAAACAAAACGCGGAAGAAAGTGAGAGATTACAAACTACAGGGGTTAACTGTGTCAACATGTTTAATAATACCTCTGAGTGACCCTTTAACGTTCCAAAGACTTTGTAACGGTATTATACCCTCACTAAAATAATATATATGAATTTCGCGAAGTTTCGATATGAAACAAGAAAGTTACGATCGAATTCGTAGAAGAAGGGTTAAAAGCGTCAACAGTGAAAGTTAAGGCTTTCCAATATAATTAATAAATAAACCGGGGACTTAATAATGCGGGTAAATAACACGAGGCCCCTATCGGTAAATAACCGAGGGCCAAACCGCAAAGTTACCCCTTCAAAACTGAAAGGTCAGGCAAATCATTACGAAAGATTTCGTTATTAATGGCCAGATTCTGTAATCATAACAAAAGATTTTAAAATTCTGAAATCTTAACCTCTCGCGACCCGCGTGAAGGTTACGGTTAAGTTGAGGCGGGCCGCGAGCCACCTCAAATACGCGCCTGATTTCTTAAACTCAAGCGACCCGCGTTAAAGCGCATGGGAACTCCCATGCGGGCCGCGTGAAGTGCCCAGATGCAGAAAGTTGTAGTTTCTTGCCTTTTGGAGCTTTTGAACGATCAAACAACCAATTAATGGAGCATGGGTGCCCCCTACACGACCCATACCACTTAGGGACACCTGCCCATGATCCATAATCAATTGTAGACTGTTGTGTAATGATCTTGAAGGCTCTTGAGCACTATAAATAAGCTACATTGGCTCATAACATTCACACAACTCAAAAATACATCTCTGATCATTCTAAGGAGCTCTCTAGCATCTTTCTCTGTTCCATAAGCAAGAACACAACTTCTGTAAGTGATCTAACCCTTTGTGGTTTCACATTTCCTTAGTAAATGGCTAAGAACCAAACCGTCGTAACTACGGTTTGACTTTACAATAACTCAGTGATGGTTCAGTCTTAGGACGAATCAAAAGTAGTTATAAGTTGGTATCAATGGAGGTAATAAACCCCTAAAAGGGTTCCCTCTGATCACCACTCTAACTATGTCAAATGTCGAGTCAAACGCGCACTTAAAAAGTCAACAGAAAGCTATTTTAGCGATTTAAGCATAATCTGTAATGTACAAGTTATGGAACCTATTTTGACAATCATAAAACATGATAATAAGTATATAAACTTGTTTGCGCTCGTTTGAATCGATCATTTACTATATTGAACCGGTTCGGAGCCGAAAGTCGCAAAAGTTTGACTTTTGCTTTGACTTCAGTTCTGACCCGTTTTAGTGAAGTATAAATATACCTTAGGACTCTCTTAGGACCAGGTCACATGTTGGTATAAACCTCTGTGGTCGGTTCATGAGTTATCCGAGTCTTTTGCGCAATTCCGTCATTCGCCTAAAAGTTGACCGTAACGGCCTTTTAAAATTTAAACGAGTATTTCGGACACGTGAATGGACCAAAACCTTGCTTATTAAATTATAAGCATGTCCTTAAAATTTCACGTCAATCCGAGGTCTAGAATGAGAGTTATGCTAAAAGGCGCACTTTTAAGAAAGTTTTGTAATTAACGGCGCAATTAGCATAACGCCCATCTAACCCAAGTTTTCGTCACCAAAACTTTTACCCACTGTGGTAAAATAATATTTTGGGAATTTTAAAGATTTTTAATAATTTTTACCTTGCTCATAACCTGCGGTTATGGCTACGGTTCGGTAAATACCGAATATGCCCTTTTTGGCCAAAACGGGAGTTCTACAAGGTCTTTTGACCCGATTCCAGTTGCTACTGGTTTTAAATAATAAATAAAGTATTTTAAGCTTTATAAGCTGTTCGGGAAACTCAGATTTCCTGTAGAACTCGAAAAGCCCTTTTAAAGTCTTTAAAATGACCGAAAAGCCCCTTCGGGGCATAATATTTACATAAACTCGTTACGGGCGTCGCGGAAGGTATCCTACTGATACCAAAATACTTTTAAGGCATATTGACTTAGGAAATAAGCGTAGGACACTTATGGTTAACCGTTTCGCCTATTTGCGCACACGGTACGGCCCATGGAACTAGTTTTCGTGCAATAGCCGATATGGGTCAAATTATATTATTTGAACCCCAAAATCCAGAGTATGAACTATAAACCCATATAAAACAAGTCACTGAACTTGTTGGGTCCAAATCATACTCCATTCTCGGTTTTCGCCTTTTCGTGCGAATTAACCATATCTATATAATTATTTGTTAAAATAATTAATATTTTAATTCAAATTATATTTATTAGATTTTGGAATAATTGTTAAAACAATATATATTAACTTAATACTTCCCAAGTATTTATACTTGCACTTCCTTCCCAAGGATGGGTATATTTGTATTTGCATTTAGGTATTTTGCCATGTATCGGTGTCGAATTCCGGGGTGTATTTATACGTGTGAGAATACGTATTTTATTGTATCCATAGTATTCATATACTTAATTTTATATCAACTTTTCCGGAATAATATTTTTTAGTAAGATACTTTAATATATATTTCCAAAATATATAATCCGAGGTATGTTACTTAGAAAATTATTTATAATTCTCTCTTGGCAAAAGTATTCGTATTTTCATATAAGATCCAAAAATACTATATTTTCAAGTCTATCTTGGAAAATATATACAAACTTATTTTTCTCCCCAAAATCATATATTTCATGTTTATTTGAGAAAATACATATTTCTTACAAAAATAATATATCTTCTATTGATTCCAAGAGAATATATTTTTGTCCACCAAAAATAATATATTTTCTTCTTGTCAAAAATATGATATAACTTTGTAATACTTGTGAAAATCATATTTTCATTCACTTGGTGTCCAAAATATTATTTACCAAAATATTCATATGAATAATATTTTCGGAATATTTGCACGTTATATTCCTTTGTTCGGTTTTACCAGTATTTTGTGTAATCTTGTATATTCATATTCTTGGGATTTTGGTAATATTTTGGATTGTAAGTTCTTGGTATTTGATGAGTTATATTATTTCAAATCCTAAAATAATATAACTAATACACATAATATACAAATAATCACACACATGGTGCCTTCTAAATATATACATATTTAGTCACTTTTATTTGTAAAAAAAAAACCAACCTCCAATATTTATAATTTTTGTAACAAAAATTATGGCAAAGTTTATGTATCAATTTTTGGTTTGAATACACTTGTAAATACTTGTTTAAAAATATTTTTCAAAGTGTTTAGATTTTTAGAAAATTTTGCCATAGTTTCCCCTAAAAATGGAGGTTCCCATGCTTTCAAGCATATCATTTTCTTTTGTAAAATCAACACAATCAATCCTTACTCAACATTAACCAATCTACACTTACCAATCTAACACTTCATGAACTTGAATATTTGTAAAAATTTGTAGTAACTTACTAGTGTTATTAGTAAGCCTTGTTATCCTTTAAAGTGTGATTAGTTCTTTAAAAACTTCATTTTTAAAGAAAATAGATGTTTACAACTTATGATCGTCATTTCTAAAAATGTTTCTTTATGAAATTTTCTTGTTACACAAGTGTTTCTATTCTTGTTTATCCACTAAAAATAAGGTTTGTTTATGTAAGAACCAAGATTTAACTAAACTTATATTTTTAACTTGGTTTCTTTAGAAATCATCCTTGAAATTTTTAGATCTACATGATTATTAACTTACTTTGATCACTATTTTTCAAGAAAACAATTTATACTTCAAGTTCATGTTTTACATGAGGATAATTATAAATCTCTAACATTTTCATCTTCTCATCTTGCTAGATTATGTTTTTAATCATGATCTAGCAAGATCATATAATGATCTACATCATTTACACAAATAATCATTCATCAAGTATCACAACAACACTAAACAACATGATTTCTTTAAGTTTTCTTATAATTTCAAGCTTATGTTCATGTTTCACCTTCTTGTTTCTTAGTGTTCTTTATGATAATCATCTTGTATCATCTTTTAACCACTTAAAATAGATGTAAAATGAAGAGTAGGAGATCTTACTACTAACTCAAGGCTAGGGATGATCAAGTGTAGAAATGAAGTGGATAAAAGCAAACGGTGAAGGTCCTTCAACTTCCGAAAGCTCCAAGCTTCCTAACTTAGCTCCTTACACCCTTGTATCACCTTAGAATGGTAGGAATTGAAGTGAAAATGGAGATGTGGTGGTGGTGTATTGTGGCCGTGAACCATGGGAGGAGAGGGAGAGAGTTATAATCCAACTTCTCCAAGTAACCATTGTGTAATGTGTCCCTAAAGTACTAAACAAGATCAACTAAGATATCAAAACAAATCAAGGAAATCAAGGGTGGGCCACACCCTTGTGACCGTCCACCATGGGGGGGGGGGTATAGGGTTGGGTTGTAATTGATAGTTAAGCAATCTAGTTAGATTTCAAGTGTGGTGTTTAGTGTTTAAGTTAATATGGTGTTATATAGTGTGTTAGGGTGTTCAGGGATCATAACTAGCTCAGAAATATTAAAACAATGCTTCTAGTGTAATTTTGGTATTTCGGGTAGTGTCCGGTTGTTCGGTTAGACACCGGTTCGGTAAAGTGTCAAACTATACCGTTTAGTGTTCTTTATGTACCCTTTTGTGGCACTTATAATTCCCGACACTTAGGAAAGCATTCAGGACCATTTAGTCATATTTTTGCATGTTACCAGCTTGTTAAAATGCTGATTTTTGCTGAATTATGCTGAATTCAGCACTTTGGGTGAGTTTTAGGCACTTTCCGGCACTTAAACTATCACTTAAAAATGAAGTTTTGTGGTCCTTACTTCCCTACACTCTATATTAGTGTAGTACTTAGTCTCTGGCCTATACTGGGTCTCAAAACACTGTCTGTCTATGTGCTGAGTTCTGTCAGCATTTTTCTGAGTAATCCGCTAACTGTGCTAACTGTGCTTTGTGCATTATTTAAGTCAATATGGTTTGCATGTAATAATGAAGTGACATCATGCAATATGTGATGCACAAGTAAGTATGATGCAGTAATCAGAAAGTAGTTAAAGTCATTAATCGTAATTCAGCACAATCATTAAACATTAATCAAGATTAATTAATTGTACGAATGCATGCAAATTTGGCAGTTGTCACAATATATATATGAGTTCAAATATATTGTTTTCTTTATATAGTTATAGGCCACCTTAATGCTTCAAACCTCATTTTAAAAGATTTATTAACTTTGTACTTAACACATTCATCAATCATCAACATAAATTCTATCCAACTTTAGTTCTATTTGAGTACGTATTTGATCCTTGTATTTGAAACTAGTGGAATTCCCGCGCTTCGCCGCGGCTTTCAGTCCGTATCGGTTTGATTCGTTACTATATAAGTATCGGTAACAGTGTTGTTTGGCCGACATCAGTTCGACTCATTACGGTATCGTTGCTGTAACAATGTTGTTTGGCACATTAAGAAAATCATTAAAAATGAATATGGTACTTGTATCAAAGTTATTTGGTTGGTATTGGTTTAGTTTTCAAGGAAAGAAAAAAAAATAACTATATTTGATAACTTCAAATAATATTTTTATCAAATTCCGGATAATAATAAGCACGCCGTAACGAATATTCGAAATTCATAAAACGTTATATTATTGTGCTAAAATAGCGAAAAAGATAAACTCGTCACTTTAAAAAATCTAAATCACAACATAACGTTGATGACATATATACATGTTTTCAAGATAGATTTTGACATGAAAATGGTATATATATTCTAGTTAATTAAGAACAATAGAGTTTTTAAACGTAACATGTCTGTTAACAACGTGTGATATGGGACTTTATCATTTTATTAAGATTATTACAGCATTCACATTCAAGATTCAACCCCCTAAATTACGTGAACTACAAGAAGACAAGCAATCTGATACAACAATGATTTGGTCTCTTTCGGAGTTTTTTATTTTATGAAAAGTAGTTGTATGTGGTTGTGAGTAGAGGAGAGAGAAAACATTACCGTTTATCTGTAAATTTGACGGGACATTGTTCAAACTTTATAATGTTTTAATATATTTAGAAAGTGGTTAAGAAAACTACATACTCTCCATTACTAAGCAAATAATTCGGGGGGTCGGCCGCCCTCTCCCGCACCTTAAAGCTTCGCCCATGATTATGTTCGATGGGACTCCTTATTCAATTACAATTAGACACGTGGCAATTTTTTTACTATTTTAACTACTTTAAACTAAGGAAACGAGCTCATTCTGAAATTTGAAATATGCCGCTTCTACATAAAAATAAAAGTCAGTTATGGTTGATAAATATATATGAGTTCAAAATATATTGTTTTCTTTATATAGTTATAGGCCATGTTGATGCTTCAAACCTCATTTTAAAAGATTTATTAACTTTGTACTTAACACATTCATCAATCATCAACATGAATTCTATCCAATTTTAGTTCTATTTGAGTACGTATTTGATCTTTGTATTTGAAACTAGTGGAATTTCCGTGCTTCGCCGCGGCTTTCAGTCCGTATCGGTTTGATTCGTTACTATATAAGTATCGGTAACAGTGTTGTTTGGCCGACATCAGTTCGACTCATTACGGTATCGTTACTGTAACAATGTTGTTTGGCACATTAAGAAAATCATTAAAAATGAATATGGTACTTGTACCAATGTTATTTGGTTGGTATTGGTTTAGTTTTCAAGGAAAGAACAAAAAATAACTATATTTGATAACTTCAAATAATATTTTTATCAAATTCTGGATAATAATAAGCACGCCGTAGCGAATATTCGAAATTTATAAAACGTTATATTATTGTGCTAAAATAGCGAAAAAGATAAACTCGTCACTTTAAAAAATCTAAATCACAACATAACGTTGATGACATATACATATGTTTTCAAGATAGATTTTGACATGAAAATGGTATATATATGCTAGTTAATTAAGAACTAGTGAGTTTTTAAATGTAACATGTCTGTTAACAATGTGTGATATGAGACTTTATCATTTTATTAAGATTATTATGATGTTGACTTTGAAAATTTATTACTTATGGGTGAAAATTATGAAAAGAACTCAAAATATACATGGCTGAATAAATTTTGATCAAAATAACATAGACAGAATAGTTTAAATTCTAAGTAATAAGTTTAAGAGCACTTAGGCTAGGTTTAAAGCCCTAGGGGCTTTATTACGCCACGTAAGCGTCATGTATGCGACACGTAAACAGGGGGCTTTATCGTTAACTTATACGGTGTGGAATAACGCCTCTTTTTTTAACTATATTAAATAAAGATAAATTAAAAAAATCTGATTGGTTGATGAAGGTGGGGACCCTTGATTTGTTCCTCTCGCGCTCGCTATTCCTTTGGCAGAAGCCAAGGATAACGCCCCCTTTAAAGGAGGCGGGGTGGCAAATGGCGCCAAAGGGCGCTAATATTGTTGAGGTGGCCACACCCTCTGGCCTTAAAATCAAAAGACATGGTGGATAAGAGGGTGTAGTAATTCTCGTGGAATGAGAGCTGATAAAAATTTGATATGTGGACCTAGGGGCGGACCTACACTATCCGGTGGGTGGGCGAGTATAGCTCTTCAAAAAAAGTTTAGTGTAAATTTTAGACAAAAATTCTAATCGTATCCCTTGAAATGAAGAAGATGTTATGGCTTTGACTTTTTGTTGGATGATGTGAGGATATAAAAACAAATCGTATACTTTCTCATATGTATGTGTGCCAGCTGCCAACCACACTAAAAAAATATATCCTTGTCTTTTTTAGTTGAACTAGTGAGTTTATACATCGTACACTTGTACACAACTTTTATTTTTTACTTTATACATAGGGTTTTATGTTATATTTTAGAATAAATTATACATAACTTTATTTTATGCATAGATTTTTATGTTAGAATAACTTCAACAATTCATTTGGGTCTTATATCTTTAGTATGTGACCCGATTTAACTAGACATGACCTGACCTGACCCAACACGAAACCGATTAAAAGTTTTTTAATATTTAAATATAGACAAATGACCGTTAAAAAAATTCTGCACCCCATAAAAAAATTTATGGGTTCATCACTGCTTTAACTAAGGAAACGAGCTCATTTTGAAATTTGAAACATGCTGCTTCTACATGAAAATAAAAGTTAGTTATGATATCTTCCTTTAAAAACTTTCTGCATGCAGACAACTAAGTTCTTTTTTCTTTTGGTCATAATATTAAAAGATAAAATGAGACTGAAAGCGGTTGTTCATTCAAAATAATATGTTTTGGAGGTCAAATAAGATGCATTTTATCTCCAAGATCGATTTTGACATGAAAATGGTATATTCTAGTTTTGGACAATTGAGTTTCAAAACGTAATATGTATTTCAACAAATGATCGAGTGGCTTTACTAATGGGAGCTTTAGCTAACCAGTTAAAACATTTAAAAATTAATTTAAAGCCTATTAAAACATACCCTACCTTTTCAAACTGATCCAAACAGATGAACATTGCTTCCTCATCTGATCAGACTTCCCGTTTGACTGTCGGCCCAATCTTCAATACGATCGTTATAATAGCATCTTAATGTGTGTTTATCGTTAAAAAAAAACTCATTTGACATTAAAGATGCCAAAACAATAAAACTTTGCCTAAACTCGATTATATTGTAACAACTTATTCCAACAAATATAACAAAACAAACTATTGTAACTTTAAATAGAATATTTTAAACGAAAATCTTAAACTTAGGGTAATTCCAAACACGTTATGGAGTATAAAAAGGCAGTGTAGTTCTTTTTTAAAATTACTTAATTTGTTTAGAGTGGGATGCCGGCCAACCGCAAAGTTCCATACGCACATTTCTTCCGTCTACTTTAATTTTATACGCCAACTATATTAAATAATCGAATTATATCCATATATGCATCGTTGCATCGATAATCAGAAAATTATATATTATCCTACGTGTTCTCAATTATCTTCTTGTGAACATGACCATCTAATGTGGAGGATTATGGATTTGAGTCTCGCCAGAAGCAAAAATGCTCTAGGTTGAGCTAGAGGTTTTACTATAGTGGACCTTCGGGCGATAGGTTTCCTCTAGAATGCTTGCAGGCTGGGCCACCGGCATCATCTGTGTTCGCAGGCGTGACGTGAGTGACATTTTATTATTAGGTTTACCCGAGTGATTAGAATTTTGTTGATTGTTTAAAAAAATAAAACAAAACAAAATAAAAGGAGGTGTGTTTGTTTTAACGTCATTAAATAAATATATAGTACAATGTCAATGAATCACATGATCAGTCTAGTACAATGAAACACATGTTCAGTCTTTTACAAATATGTAGTTATGTACAATAACAAAGTTATAAATTTATAGCTTGTAGATATATGTGGATAAATGTCACAATCTACAATTAAAATATGAAGAAAATAAAATGGAAAGGACCCTCTTTGATGCGCAAATTGTGATTAGATGGATGTTAACGGAACGAATATGATGTTGACATATAACTAAGACGCTGTTTGGCAACATCTGAATGGTTAAGTGCTGAACCAGTAAGAGATCTGAATCATTAAGTACTGAACCAGTAAGAGGTCTGAACCATTAAGAGTCTGTATAATGCTTAATCGTTCAGAGACAAATGTCTGACCAATTCATATTAGAGGTCTTAACCATTCAGACTCTGTATAAAATCTTAACCATTCCGAGGCAAATGTCTGAACCATTCAGACATCTGCTCGTGAAACAAACAGTCTGAACCATTAAGTGCTGAATCAATAAGAGATCTGAATCATTAAAAGCCTCACTAAGAGGTAAACAAATAACCCCTAAATGCACTTTAACAAGTAAGTAATAGAGTAAACCTTCGAAATCTAGGCGGTTTAAAAAAGGTTTCATTTGCATATTATGTACTTCAATAATTAAAATTGGAATATATCCAGTTATAATGATGTAATGCCGACTGATATAAACTAAGGATTAATCATGATCAATGGTTGTTAGAGTTCTTTAGAATCTAAAAATAAAAAGTTTCCATTTGATTACTTACATATACACGCATCACATTTAGTATCTACTCGATTCACTCGAGCTCGAAGGTATCAAGTCAGGTCCATGAAGCTTTGAAGTACCCAGTCAATTAAAACTAACATTGGTTATAGTTTTTTTATGAACGTCCAACGTATCCTTCAAATGGGCTACCGGCGAAATTCACCACATCGGGATACACTCGCATCCGAACAGAGGAAACCCTCACCTGGGCACATCCGGAGGTGTTGCCACTAGGTGGGCCTAGGACCTGACTGGCAATGCGTAGCCTTGTGTAGGTGTGTCAGGAGCGCAAGTCACGGAAGCTTTGGGCGCATCCGGAGGTGTTGCCACGTCCTGCTGTTGTTGTCAGTCTGCGGGAGGCATTAAATGCACTGTAGCAGGAGTGTAACGGTCGTGTTGTGTCAGGCGTGTGGGTTGCTACAGGCACGTGGTAACCGTCATAGAACCGTCGCCTGCCAGCTGGCGGTCTGTGATTGGCGCAGAAACCGCATGTTTCTATGGTGACGTCCTTTGCATTAATTGCGGAGGGTATAAAAAGGGAAACCCTTTAGGGTTTTCCCTCACTTCGCTCGAATTCAAAAATTCTCCGGCGACTGAAGTTCTTGTTTTTTGTCTTCTCTGACGAGATATTTGAATTTTTCGGTGAGTTTGAAGTTAGTTTCTTCTCCTCCCATTACATCTCAATCTTTCTTGATGGCTTCTCCACTGAAACCGTCTTCTCCACCAGCTTCGCTGGTGGAAGAAGATGTTGAGACATCAGAGGCCAGCGGTGGTTTGCCGGTGATAAAGTGGAGTGTACGCCAATTCCGGCAACTGATGACGAGTATCAGGATACCGGATGAGTATGGGGCGATTTACCCGAAAGATGGAGAAACGACAGCCGATGCACCTGTCGGCGTGAAGCTTTTTTCCAAGTTCTTTGTTCTTGGAAATTTCTGGTTGTCGTTGACTGTGTTCATGGCGGAGCTGCTGGAATATTACAGGATCCATATCTCCCAGCTTAGCCCGTTAGGAATGGTTCGTGCTCGTCATTTTGAGTACTATTTCCGTTCCCAGAATATTGAACCGACGTTGGAGAATTTCTGGCGGTTTTATCAGTTGCATGTCCAACTAGGGTTTTATTCTTTCTGACTCCGCGACGGCGCGTTCAAAATTCTTCTGGTGCCACCAAAGGGTTTTACCCAGTGGAAATCAAATTTCTTTTATGTGAAGGAGACTACGGTTGCTTGTAAGCAGCATTTTAGGGATATGTCTGTGAACATTCCTAAGGAGAAGATAACTGTTCCTACTATTGAAGCCCAGGGATGGATGCAGGCGTTTCAGGCCGTCTCGAGTGTTGCGCTGAGCAATAGGGAGTTACAGTATCTTTGTATGATGTTGCGATCGAAACCAGGCAGCCAAATGAAGCTGGTTTGTAGGGAAAACGACCAAGGTAATTGCTTTTTGCCCTGTTTATTTATAAATTGCCTCGCTGTTGCTAACGATGGACTTGCGATTTCCCAGTGGTACGCTTTTGGCGCTCGTTTACGGAAGATAGTGAGTTGAAGATTTGCGTGGAGAAGTGTGGTGAATGAGAGGAAGGGTGGTATGAGACCACCGTTGCGAGCTTCCGGGTTCCAGATCCGGGCGCGCTTAATGCCCCTCTACCGCAAGGGCTAGGTAATGTATCAATATGTTTGTTGTGTTCTAACCTTGCAGTCTGTGATATCTTAGAAGAGTTTATGTTTGCCGCAGATAAGCTTGGTGCCTTAGGAGACCACCCTGCAGCCGCGGGTGGTGGTAAGGGAGTTGCGAAAACCGCAATTGCGGTTGTGGCCAAGGCCGAGAAGGCCAAGAAGTCAGAAAAACCTGTTACCAATCCGGTAAAGCAGGTTGCATCAGGTACCTTTCGCCCCCGAACTAGCAAATCTAAAGATTACATCTTAGTTTCTGATACTCTTGAGGGGTTGGATGTACCAGGTTCTTCCTCCAGCGTGGGTGCTGGTACGGGGCCATCATTGGGTAGAAAAGGAAACAAGATACCGCACCTGCCAGTGCGGAGAAGAAGGTTAGCTTACGCCGTGTTAGGACGTCGTCACTTTGAACACGTTTTGTGCAGTCTTCTTCTGGTAAGTTCTCATATATTTGTTTGAAGTTTATTTTTGTTGAACTTTCCTAATAAGTATTCGCCTTGTGTATTGCAACGGCTACAAAACCGCCTACTCCTGCGGTTGAAGAGGAAAAAACGGAGGGTGGACCCGAAGTTCAGGTCTTAAGTAGCGAAGGGACCCCCTTGTTCAAAGCGCATGGGTTTTGTTTGAGACTGTTGCGGGTGAGACTAGTGTCTTTGATTACACTGTGGACTCATTCAGTAATCTGATCGATCCCACCAACCCACGGGGTTCTGGTGGTGGTGAGGGGGACAAAAGGAAAATTCCCCTATTTATGAAAATGTATCCAGCTCTGGCGCGGCAAACAAAGGAAGTGCTGACCAGCCTCCAATTCAGCCAACTGAGACACCGCTGGACTACTACTACCGCACATACTCAGATGTGCGTGATCTTGACGTCATTCCCCTCCATGGTTTATTCTTCAAGGGGATGTGATGACGGACCTTCCCTCTGCAGGGAAGTTTTGAAAGGTGTCGTGACCCCCACCGAGTTGGCTCGATTAAGGGCAGGTGGGCGCGACACTTTATATCAGCAGCATGCCCTTCACCTGATTGGGGGTTCCCTAACTGGGAATGTGATTCTCCATGACTGGTACTCTCTTTCCTGCAAGGAAGAGGAGTGTGAGCATTTAAAGTCTGAAGCTTCTGCAACTATGGAGAAAATACGAGCGTCCGAAGAGCGCTTGTTGAAAGAAAAGGCTGACTTCAAGGCCTATAAATGAACGGAGCCGTGGGCTATAGCCGCGGGCCACAAACAGGTTCGGTTTTTAACTCATCTTATATCTGAAGAGCGCAAGCTCTGGAAAGAGGATTGTGCTAGAGAAAATGAAAAACCTTACCGTCTTCATCTGGAAAATGTAAACCTGAAGGCGGAGAATGCCACACTTGTGAAGGAAAAGGCCGCGACTGTTGCGTCGATGAAGGATGCTGAGGCAAATCGTGAGGCCGCGGTGAAGGCCCTCGAGGAGGCCAATGTTAGTCGTGCCAGAATGGTGAAAACGATAGAGGAGGCCAAGACCGCGTATGCGACGTTAGAGGTATGTAATTATGCTTCCCCCTTTGTTTGTACTTAATCAAATATGAGAAAGCCTTCTCATATTGAAATTTGTTTGTAAGCAGGAAGATTCGTGCAAGGAGCTGCAGGCCCGCGAGGTAATTCTCGCAGATGTGAACCGGCGCTTGATGGAAGTCGAAGCACGGGCTGCAAAAACTGAAGAGGAGCGAGATGATATGGCAACGACGAATGCCAACCTTGTCGCTGACCGCACATGGATGTGGAACTTTAATGTTGTTCATGTAAGTGCCTTGTCATTCGTATTGTTCATGTTTTTGCCTCAGTATTAAATCACCATGTAATTATTGTGCGCAGGTTGCGAACGCAATACTGGACGCACCAGAGAATACGAACGTGGTTGCTGGGGTTGTCGGCCACGCGGAAAGCTGGGTACAAGGCCGACTACATTGAGTGTATTGCTCATGTGAATGTCTCACCGATTAGCGGTGTATCCTACGCGGGGTTGACACCGAAGCAGCCATGAAAGCCGCAACTGATGCGTATGATGATTTTATTGTTCCTGCCCTTGCTCAGATTGAGGAATGCTTAGGTGCAGATGATTATGTTGACCGTCTACGAACATTGTTCGAGCTTAAGGAAAGTGTTGAAGGTGAAAGCGGCGCAGGTTTAGATTAGGTTGGGCCTGCGTGCCCTGTTTCTTTTTCCTGTTTTGACTTGTATAGTTTTGGAAGTTTTTTGTAAGTAACCGGTAGCTCATGGCGCATCCTGTCGGTGCGTAAGTATGATGAATAGATGACATTTTTGGCTCAAAGCGTATAAGTAAATTGTTTTTACTGTTTGCCTTGTGTGAGCGCATGTAAATAATAGTTTTAGTATGTTTGTCCTTGTCGCATCCAGCTGGTGCGCAATTAGGGTAATAGGTGACTGATTTTGGCTCTAAGGCATATAAGTAAAAATGATTACTGGTTGCCTTGTGTGAGCGCAAGTGAGTCGGACTCGTTTATCATTTAAGGCTAATTGTTAAGGCGCATGTAAATAATAAGTTATTATATTGTACGTTGTTGTCACGGCGTAAGTAATAGTCATTTCCCATTCTTGTCCATAAGGGTATAGGAAATGTTCTAAGGTGTAAGCCAGGAAGTACTTTGTTGCGTTGGTCCAGGCGGGTGCCTGACAAGGCTTGTACTTATAACTATTACAATATTTGCATGTGTTAGCAAGTTTGTATGGGTATTGCAAATAAAGATCTGCCAATCTGTTTTTGTGTATACCGCAAAGTGGAACATGCATTTGTAATATAATGATAGTATAAACAATGAAGTTGTGTGAACTACTGTTTATTGATAAATGGATGGCACGTGAGCCATATATTGAAATACAAAGAAAAAAGCGAATTACAGGCTTACATATAACAACCTCTAAGTTGTTGTGCATTCCAAGTCCTTGGGATAAGGTCATTTGCTAATGTTTGCAGTTTATACGCGTCTTTGCCCAAGACCTCATGTACAAGGTAGGGGCCTTCCCATTTTGGGGCAAGCTTTCCTGGGCGCTCTGCGTTAGAGGCTTTATTATCACGAAGGACATAGTCTCCTGGTCTGAACGTGCAGATTCGTACGCGGGCATTGTAGTACTTTTCTAGCTTAGATTTATTTTTGGCCTCGTTGATGGCCGCATTTTCGCGCCTTTCTTTCAAGAGGTCCAAGTCTAGCATGCGCTCCCTGCTATTGTCAATGTTGTCTAGCATTCTTGGTGGAGGGAGACCAATTTCGACGGGGATCACCGCTTCGGAGCTGTAAACTAGGCTGAAGGGTGTCTCGCCATTGCTTGTCTTTGGCATTGTCCTATGTGCCCATTGGATGCTTAGGAGTTCATCGACCTAGCCTCTCCTGGCTGTTCCCAATCTTGCCTTGATGCCTTCCACTAAATTTTTGTTGATACTTTCTACTGGCCGTTCCCCTGAGGATGCGCCACAGAAGAGAAGATATGCTCAATGTTTAGCTCTTTCAGCCAGTTTTGGAAATCTTAAAAGGCAAAGTTGGTGCCGTTGTTGGTCACGATGCACATTGTTAGACAAAAACGACAGATGATGTGTTCCCAGACAAATTTACGAGTTATCATAGTGGTGGTAGAAGCTAACGGTTTTGCTTCCACCCATTTGGTAAAGTAATCGACTGCCACTATGATAAACTTTACCGCACCTGGTACATCAGAGAAGGGTCCCACCACGTCGATAGCCCATTTCTGGAATGGCCATGCTGTGGTAACTTGGACCAAGTTGTTCTTAGGGCTCAAGGTTTTTGGTGCATGTCGCTAACAGTTTAGACACTTGCGCAAGACTTTGACCGCATCCAGGTGCATGCCAGGACAATAGTACCTAGAATTCATAATTTTGGCTACCGCCATGCGTGGTCCTGCGTGGATGCCCTATATTCTTTCGTGTACTTTGCAGAAAAGGTATATGTCATCTTGAGGATCGACGCATCAGAGAAGTGGACCCAAATACGACTTGCAGTATAAGATACCATCTCACATTTGATAGTGGCACGCTTTTTATTGCAACTTGCGTGCGTCCGCTTTGTTTTCTGGGAGTATGCGTGATTGTAGGTACCTTATAATGGGTGTCATCCAGGATGTTGACCCATATTGGATGACGTTGACCTGGCGCAAGGGAGTGCATCAGCTGGTGTTGGAAACTAGTTAATGCCAATTTAGAGAGTGCATCAGCTGATTTATTTTCATCCATGTTGATGTGGACAATGTTGTAGGAGGTGAAATGTGATATTAGTTGCTTAGCTTGTTCGAGGTAGAGGATTATGATGTCCCCTTTTGCGGTGTATTCCCCGCTTATATGTCCCACAACTAATAATGAATCGACGTGCGCTTCCAGGTGTTGCACGCCGAGTTTGATTGCCAATCGCAACCCCGTAAGAAGCGCTTCATACTCAGCCTCGTTGTTTGTACTTTTAAAGTCGAGGCGTATTGTGTGTGTGAGTTCTTGGTTGTCAGGGCTGACTAGGCGCAGACCTGCGCCCGCGCCATCATTATTGGACGCACCATCTGTATATAGTGCCCAGATGTCTGTGGAGGATGGCTGCGGCACATGGTTTTGCTCTTCTACACATTCTGTGATGCGGTTCTCCGGTACTTCTGTGGCGAAATCAGTTAGGACTTGCCCTTTGATTGCTGGTCTTGGCTTATAAACTAGGTTGTGCCCACTTAGTTCAATGGCCCATTTGGCAAGTCGCCCTGAGATTTCAGGCTTGGAGAGGATTTGACCAATTCTGTAATTGGTCAAGACTGTGATAACATGCCATGCAAAGTATCGGCGCAGCCGCCTGGAAGCATGTACCAGCGGAAGGACCAATTTCTCCATGATGGAGTATTTTGTCTCCAGGTCATTGAGCATCTATCACATAATAAATTAGTGTTTGGACCCCCTCCCGGTCGACGATGAGTACCGCACCTAAAGCTTTGTCCGAGGCGGACAAGTACAAGGTAAGCGATTCGTTTTCGTGCAGCGTTGTGAGAGTGGCGAATTGGATCAAACACTCCTTCATTTCTCGGAATGCGTGTTCTGCTTCAGCAGTCCATTGGAACTGGTCTTTTTTCAAGCAGTTGCGCAAGGTGCTGATAAAAGGAAAAAATTTGGTCGCATGATTGGCCAGGAACCTGTTAAGCGCGGCAAGCCGGCCCGCTAAAGTTTGCATTTCTTTTATCGTAGACGACGATGGCATGCGCTCGATCGCCTGCACCTTTTCCGGGTTAACCTTGAATCTATCTTTTGTGACAATGAATCCGAGGAATTTTTCTTCTTCCATTCCAAACGAGCATTTGCCCGGGTTGAGCTTCATGTTAATGCTTTGCAGAGTTTGGAATGTCTTCTCAGTATCTTGGAGTATGGTATCTTCCTCCATGATCGTGACGACAAGGTCGTCCATGTAAATCTCGACGCGTTTGCTCATCTGTTCGCCAAACGTGCCGTCCATCAATTTCTGATAGGTTGCGCCTGCATTGCGCAACCAAACGGCATTTTCATGTAGCTGAAATTACCCATAGGTGTACGAAAAGACGTTTTATCTTCATTCTCTAATGCCATTTGTACCTGATGGTACCTTTTATAGCAGTCGAGGAAGCACTTTCATCTGAATGGTGTGAGGTTGTCGACTTTCTCGTCGATTTCTGGAAGTGAATAGCAATCTTTGGGGCAGGCCTTGTTAAGGTTTTTGTAATCGACACACATACGCCAGCCCCCGCTTGCTTTTTCCACCATAACCAGGTTTGGTATTTGACATCCCGCAGGATCTCTGCGACGAGCAATTCCTTGACTTGCTCGATTATTGCGCTGTTTTTGGCGGGTCACAGATTGCGTCTTGTCTGGACCACGAGCTTGATACCTGGCATGGTATTCATGCAATGTTACGTGATGTCGTGGGGGACTCCTGTCATATCTGTCGGAGTCCAAGCGAATATGTCTTCATTCTTGAAGAGAAGCAGCTTCAAGTACGTGTTTACATTATTCGACAAGGCATGAACCAAGGTGATCGGTTGTTCGGGGTACTTTGCATTAAGTACCCACTTCTCCGGTTCCATGCTGGGGGTCAGGCTTGCCGCCTTAGCCGGACACAGCTCGTTCGTAGACATGACTTCATGGAGGGTGTAGATGATAGCTGTTATGGGTCATTTTCTGAGCGTACATATCTTGATCAATATCCTGCTTCTAATTGTTTATTTGTGACCAGGATACTGGACGGGGATATTGCTAACATCTTGGGCGATATCCTGAGGTTGATTGAATTAACCACGTGCTGGTTAAAGGCTGGGGTTTGCTAACGGTCAGATGGACTTCATCTCCTCAAGACTCGGGCATGTTTGTTATGGGAGAGACGTTGAACCCGAAAGACTAGGTCTACAACGTTCGAGTGAGGAATATTCGCTGGATCCCGGTTATTTAGGATAGTTTGTTATATTTGTTTTACTATAAATAGATGGGGGCAGATTAGATTAAGGCACAAAAACTTTCACATTTTCAAACACTTTCTCTCTAGCTCTCTGCAAACACTACACACAAACACTTGTATTCAAATCACATTGTAACACCTAGTTGATTCGCTCTACATCCTGCACTGTATCCTAAAGTTTAAAGCAATAAGAAGAACAAGGCAGCTGCGATTGTCAGCTCCCGAGGTTTTATGCCGGCGATCTAGATTGATCAAGGGCTTTCCTCGTACATCACGTGTCAACCTTTATTTTTCTGCTCATTGTTTGATCACAAATACAGCTCTATATCTTGAGCCGTATCCTGAAACTGTTTTTGTAAACAACTCAACCAGCATATTTTTCACGAACACTTCTAGCACACTACCTCACTTAACTAATTTGATCACTTAATTGCTTAGGTAATTTTTGACCTAAACAATAGCGATCCCTGTTTCGGTTGGAAAGCCGATTGCTGAGTGGGGAGTGGACGTGATCATATTGAAGTCGCCATGTGCTTCTCTACCGAGAAACACGTCATATTGGGAGGTATGGGGTAGGAACATAAAGTTGACCTCCTCTGTCCGTGTGTGCCTTCCATCTGTTAGGCGCACCGGAAATGTGATTTGTCCGAGTAGGAACACTGTTTCCCCTACAAACCCGGTTAAAGGGTAGTCTACTGGCTGCGACCGATCCTTGTCATCCTGGTCGAACTGGTTGAAACATTGATCGTATATGATGTCGGAGGTACTGCTCGGGTCTATAAACAGACACTCGGTGCAGTAATGGGCTAAGCAGCCAGTGATTACGACGGTGCGCCTATCGCGCGGACCGCCTCGAACGCGGGGGATGACGACTTGTTCATCACGCCAGTCGTCATCCTCTCCCCTCCTTGCCGCCTTTCGTGGTTTCTTATAGCTCCCACTGATCATGTGGGTTGTTGCCATATACTTCAATTTCTTGTTGTCAGAGGTGCCCTCATCGTGTGGAGTTATGTGCTTAGTTTGCTTTTGCGCATGCGGCAAAAGGTGTTGTAGCTTCCCCTCTTTTAGTGGGTGGGCCTGTGGCGACTTGCTGACTCTCGCCTATGCTGTCTGGGTGGGCCCAGGCGATGATGTGCAGAGGCCCTGGCACTGATGTTCAGAGGCCCTGGTAAGTGATCCATAGGTTGAATCCTCTTGTTGCAGTGTAGGGACACTGACATACGAATCTCCATGCGGTACGCGCCTATCCTTAGACATGGGATGTGGTGGAGGTAGTAACTCGTATTGAAGAATATATGGTGCGGGTGTGAATGGGGCTGGCGTAGGCGCTCCGGCCTGCTGCGTGCCCGCGCAAGCCTGTGCGTAGGTTGTGTAAAAAGAGAGCCTACTGTTGTAAGTACCAGGAGTGGAGATCGACTCCTGGCGGTAAAATTGGTGTAAATTGGGTAAACTCCGGCATATTCGCCGAAAGATTACCCATGTGAGCTGATGTGCCAATGTGGCCTGTTGATTGGCTTGGGCGAGTGTTCCATGTCTGCCCTGCACTTGGTGGGATTGGGGGTTCCCTCATGACAATATTCTGGTGATCGGACATAATTTTGGAAAAGAAGAAAGAGGTGCGTTAAGAGGAATAGCGGTGGGCGTCAATGATGAAGTAGTGGATAATTTGGGGGTTAGTCCACGGGTCGAGCTTCGTCAAGTAGGGTTAATCCCTTCTTTCCTAGACCAATGGCCGGGTGTCCTCTAGTTCGTCTCCTGCACAAGGAAACACACTGTGACTCGTAACAAGAAGGATGGGGTGGGGACCGTGGGGTTGCTCCTTGTTACCACTCTCCGGCGTGAGAATAAGTATTTGCTTGTGAGCAAGATAATTATTTAAGTAGTATGTGTGAGAGACCAGATTAGCGTTACCTCAAACCTGGTTCAGGATGGGTATTTATAGCCGAAAAGTGAAGGAGAAGGGCCCAAAGGGCCGCTAGGTGGGCCTAGGACCTGACTGACAACGCGTAGCCTTTTGTAGGTGTGTCAGGAGCGCAGGTCACGGAATATTTGGGCACATCCGGAGGTGTTGCCACGTCCTGCTGTTGTTGTCAGTCTGTCTACCAACTTTTATGCATGTGGGCTTGGCAGCTGCGCATTGGGCGGTCAGCTGACCGCTGCTGTAAGTGCACAAGCAGACCACTTGCTGGTTTGGTCACTAAAGTCAAAGTGTCAGTTCCACTTGTCTTGACAATAGGATGCGGTTTGGGTCCCATTGCTATGTGCGTTAACCGCAGTGATTACCGCAAGCCTTGTGTTGACGAAAATATCCATTTTCATACACAAGATGAGTCTTCTCATCTTTCCTTGATTAGGAAAACCAACCGTGTCCGCGCGTGCCCGCACGAAAGTGGGTAAGTCCTTGTCGATAGGTGCAATGAACCGGGTGATGGTCATTCGCGCTCAAGTCTGGTGCGAGATTTGGGACCATACCCCCTCAAAAATAATATGAAGTAAATACATTACCATTTATACAACTTTTAATACCATATTTTACAAACATTTTAACTGGTACATACTTAGATAAATAAAAAATACAAAGTTAGGCTAGGATTCTTAAAAATGATAATTTGACGATATAAAGTAAAGATAGGATTGATAAAAATGACAATTTGATGTTGAGGACTTGAGGTGACAACTAAGGTGATGGATTCCAAATGTTAAATGATGCAATGATAGGTCCAATGTATGGTTGTAAAAGTCGTTTGACGCTTCTTAGTCGGTCGATTGGGGAGTTAAGTGTACTCGGCCTAGGCGTAGAGTACTCCGATATGTTAAATTATAAAGAAATTATTTGTCAGGAAATTGTATATATATCAAATAACATAAATTTACTAATATTTATAACAAAATACGTGAATATCAATGTAAATGAAAAAAGTACATGTTTAAATAGTAAATAATTTCAGTCGTTGATATTCATTCATTTAAAAATGATATTCATTATTTAATATGATACATAAAAATTATGTCTTATTTTTTAAGTCAAACTCGGCCCAAGTTGACATACTAAATCTGATTCTGATCGAGGTTGACTGAGTTTGATCGATTCTGAGTAATTAGGTGGAGTTGAAGAAAGTCGTCTCAGCAGCCTACCTTACAACGAACACTCGGGGAGTACTTAACATCAGAGACTTTGATTTACGACCGTGGTCCAATGCATAAATTATTTGATGTTGAGGTGACAACTAACATGGGTTTAATCTAGATTATCAATGATATTTATCATAAGCCCAAAATATAATGGAAAATAAAGAGAATAAATATTAGTTTAATCTATATCTATATATACTTTCTATAAAAGGGGAAATGAGCATTACATCACAATGCTGACGTGACAATCAGTTAGGCTATCCAACAATACCTATCTGATGTCATTATTGCGTCATAAATCTTAATTTAAAATCAATTTAGAATACATTTAAAATACATTTAATCTATACAAAACTCAAACCTCTGCCCACAATTCAAAATTCAAAACCTCTTACCACATTCAAAATTCAAAATTCTGGCTCCAGATTCAAAATTCAAGCCATAACTTTCTGATACATATAAAACATACATGATTTTGGCTCCACATTCAAAATTCAAACCATACTTTCAATCCATCTCGCTCTCTCTCAAAACTTTACCTTCTTCTTCATAAACCTTATTTCTTGGTTGTTCAATCCCTGATTTACAGATACAGGTATCTCCATCAAAACGTTCATCTTTGTATTGATTCCCGTGAGTTTCAGATACCAATTTTATTGTTCAATTTTGTTTCTAGAATTTTGGTCCAACAGGTTGTTAAGCGATGTTGAGCTTCCAACGTGAATGGTTTTTCCCAACTTGTGGTTACTCTCTAGTCAGTAACCCTCTCGGAAGATCTAGGGTTAAGAATTGAAGACGGAGGATACACGGAGAAGTGTGCACTTCTCTCTAAGAGATCGATTAGGTCTCTTTGCGGTATGAATCCCTATTCCCTCTGCCATCATAAGCAATCTCAAATTCATGCTTATTACGAATTATGGTTTGAGGAATCATGTCTATTCTCCGTATTTTTATTAAACCAAGCTCTTGTACACGTATTTTAGAATTTGATTTATTTTTATTTTCATTGATTTATTTTTAAGTTTACTTTCGTAGGCGGCGGTGGTAATAGTGTCATTCTGCGATGAGGCAAACACCTAAGAGGTTGCAAGCACTTGATGACTTTGAGGTATATTCATATTTTATCAATATCAAGTTGATATTTTTTTTTCTATTATCATTTTAAATGGTTTATTTGTGTGTGTTAGATTTGCCATAACATGTCACCTGCTGAGCTCATTGACCATTTTGCTTCACTCAGGTTCACCTCTACGACTACAAATATATGACTAATACTTGATATATATTTATCTATCTAATGTAAACACAAAATTAGTGGGTAAGACAATCCCCTAGATATTTTATTCATCACTTTGCTTATGGTTATAGATAATCTATTAAGTTGCAGAATGGAAGTTAACACTTTATATATATTATATGTTTTTTAATTGAAATATAGGTATGAAACTTCTGTTCATTTGTGGCCTGATCACAGGCTATATAAATGGTTAATTGCATGTGGTCTCGAGACTGTTTTGCTCACACTTGCTGGTCGTGAGGTATATTATTCGTGTCATATATGCATTTATTAGTTATAATATTTATTAAAGTTGTTCATTAAGTTATCTTTAAATATAGATATTCACAAACTTTCTGTCGAGTATGGTAATTACTACATTTTGGTGAGTTTTTGCTTGAAACTTTTCACTTATGTGACCAGCTTAGTTTAATGATAGCATACCATGATATATATTTATTCGTTGTTTGGTCATGGACATTCTCGGACCTGAGTGTTAAACTTTTTATACGCATTCATAGCTGAGTAATAAACCTTTGAGTTGATATTAGGGTGAAGGGGGTGCTCACCTAATAGGTGAGTCCCCTCTCTTACGCCAAACCAATCCTCGTGTGCCACGTCAACTCCCCTCTTAAACTCCCCTAACACCATAAATTGATGGCGGCACTCCCCTCTTAGGTGAATTGGTTTTTTTCAAAAAAAAAAAAAAAAGAAAAGAAAAGCATTGATTGGTCCCCTCTCCCTCTCTCCTCTCTCTCTCCTCCCCCTCTCTTCGGTGCCTCCACCCCCAACTGCTTCCCCGATTTCATCCCCCGCCTTAATGGCGGTACCCCCCATTTCGGCAAAATCGTTCCCCGCTTGAACTCCCCGAAGACGCCCCGAACCCCCTTAGTTTATTTTTTAAGCTGGAAACGGACTGCAGTCTGCTTGCTGATTTGAACTGTTTTGATTGCCATTTAATAGTGGATTGTTTTTATTTCAGGTTCAAAAAGGGTTGCTATGTTTTACTAAATTGGCAGCTTAGCTTAGCTTAGCTGAAGCCGCTTATTGCTCTTTTTTTAATAGAAGCTTGAAATTACAAAGGCGTTACCTTGCATAAATGTGGCCGACATGGTAATTACTACATTCTGGTGAGTTTTTGCTTGAAACTTTTCACTTATGTGACCAGCTTAGTTTAATGATAGCATACCATGATATATATTTATTCGTTGTTTGGTCATGGACATTCTCGGACCTAAGTTTGAACTTTTTATACGCATTCATAGCTAAGTAATTAACCTTTGAGTTGATATTAGTTTATTTTTTAAGCTAGAAACGAACTGCAGGCTGCTTGCTGATTGGAATTGTTTTGATTGCCATTTAACAGTGGATTGTTTTTATTTCAGGTTCAAAAAGGGTTGCTATGTTTTACTAAATTGGCAGCTTAGCTTAGCTGAAGCTGCTTATTGCTCTTTTTTTAATAGCAGCTACTAATCTAAGTTTTTTAATTTTCCATTAAAAAAAATCTAAGTTTTTTAAGCTAGAAATGGACTGTAGAATTTGAACCAATGGCTTCGATCTACACCAAGACCTAGAGGTAATGAACAACTAAGGCCCATATTTTTCGGTTCAGTTTACACTTTTAAGCATAGTTGAGTTGAATTTTAGTGTTGTGGAATAGTGAAGTGATACGGATGTAAACAATTTAGAGTGATAATTTAATGCTTCGTATTTTCGTTATTCCTTGTTTTTATAAAATTCAGGTTCGTTTCCTATTTTTAGAGACGCAATTGAAATCTGATCGAAAAACGGTTTAAAAACGGAAAACTACGCTTTTTACGCACTTTTAACGCGACCAACAAGCGAACGCGGCCAATATCGAACACCGGCATTATTTCACGTATTTAAACCTTAAATAATATTCTACAACGATCGGGTTTTAAAAACGAGTTCGTATGGACTTTCGGGCCGCTTATACACGTGAGATGGGCTTGTGGGCCTTGAGCCCAAGCCCAAAGCCCACTAAATAAACCCTATGTATATGAGACTAGTAACCCTATTTACCCTTTCATTTTGTCAGCCGCACATCATATTTTTACCTCCTGTTTCCTTCTTCGTTTGCTAACTCAAGAACTCTCAAAACACAAATACCCTTTTCCTTACAATCTCTTCTTACACAAACAAAAACACTAACTCAGTCATACATCCTCTGATTTCCTTTCCCGATGAACATTTACAGTAACAGACGGCCAGTGCCGACCGCATTACCGGCTCACGGCGAAGAGAGAGAGACGCAGAGAGAGAGAGAGAGATGAGAGAGAGAAACGGCGGCAACGGCAGCAACAGCGCCGCTCACGGCGGCGACCGCACCAGTCGACGGCGGCAATGGCGGTGTTCTGGCAGTAGCAGTGCCGCTCACGGCGGCGGCGTCCGGTCAGTCTGGGTTCTCGGTTCAGTTCCAGATTCGAGTTCAGTTCAGTCGTAACTCGGGTCATGTTCGGGTTCGGGTTTGGTTCACCGCGGAACAGACTTAGATGGTTGGGTGCTCGGTTTACGTTCAGATTCGGGTCAGCCGCAGTTTGGGTTTCTGTCGGGTCAGCCGGTTCACTCGCATTTCAGCCGGTCCAATTTCGATTCATTTCATTTCGGTATACGTTTCCTTCAACTCGTTTCATATATGTTTCATATATATATACACACTTGAACTGGTAAACTCTTTGGGTTCTATATTGGGAGGAAGGTAACTAATGATTTAATACAAACTGAATCAAAAACTGGCTCGGTCGTTTTTGTATATAAAGAAGATGGTGAAACAGTAACTTGATGTTTGAATGAAATGAAATTCACAATCCTAAAATCTGTACTATACAATAATAATAAATTAAGCAAATAATTAACAAATTTACGTAGAGAATTAGGAAACACATCATATATTGTATTGTTGTATGTTAATAATGCAATATAATATTTTATAAATTATTGTATTATATTCCAACTACAAATCCAAAACAATAGAATATAGCAGTTTATATAAATTAAACCTTTATTAATTTATTACTAGAAATAAATTATTATACTATATATATGCTAGTATATATATCAGTTGATTGTTGTATTATTTATCTGTTTATAATTCCCTATAAACAAAATTAATTATGTAATATTAAATTATTGTACAATACAAATCACACCAAATATAGAACTATAAATCTTTGTATGAAATGACTAAATCACATATGCATCGTAAATTTAACAAATAATTAATATATATTTTGAATTAGTACAAAGTAAGAGTTTAATAATAAATGTAAAGCATGATATCTAAATAATTTATTTATTTTAACTTATAAATAACCAAGGCGTTCACGTAATTCATACTTAGGTTAATCACCCCCGTTCGTTCTTTTGGAATTCCGTTTACTCATGCACCATCGTCTACCCATATAGGGTGACCTCGGTGTTCCATCCTCCTAATCTCTTACGCTCGTCAGCACTGGATAATCGGAAGACTTGAAAAACCGTGAGTATACTCGTATTCCCCTCTTTTACTTTTACCACTTTTGGGGGTAACATGTTACTTATTAAAAACTTACACATGAACATTTTGCTTAAACACATAAACATTCCTATAACGTGCTTGTATACGTGATTGCTTGATACTTTAAACTTGGGTGATACTTATGTGTTAAACTTATCATTAACTTCGTACAAGCCTAACCGTGACATATGTAGCGCTATAGGATTAACGACCCGCCCGTAAACTTGTGGTTATGTCATGAGCATCTTCCGTTTCATTATTGGTTTGATATATTAGACACATGCCAAATTTATTGCTTATCTTGAATCGCATGCTTGCTGTGAGGAATTGTTTAAAACTTATCTTTTGTTATGTACGTATCAAACTTGTATACTCGCCTTTGCTTTTGCATTGAATTGTATTTTAAACATGTTACAGGTTGATGATGACGATGCTATGAAAAGAAGTAGCGTTGATGCCTAGATACACATATAGACGTTTAGGTTTAATATGTTGTACCAATTTTGCTTATGTTGTTATGTACTACTTTGAACTTGTTGTATTTGAATTTCTTGTAATGTTGACAATTTACTTTATGAAATGAAATCGGTTTATTAAATATTGTCACAAATAGCGTTATGATGTCTCTAGCAATCTTCACACTTCGTCTCATCCTGATGTTTCCGCCATTGGTTGGGGTGTGACAGATTGGTATCAGAGCCATAACTATAGGGAATTAGGAAAAGTAGGAATGCTTTAACCTAGTCTATAGTTCTAGAGCCTTATTCTTATGTTTTGCTTGAACCACTTGCACGATACATTATTTACTCCTTATTTACTTGCTTTTGGCCTTCTAAACATATATGCCGCTCTTGTGTTAATACTTGCTTTGTTTGTCAATACTTGTTGCATTATTCCATCATTATGTGCTATCCTTGAAATGCCTTTTCGTATTATTTCTTGCAATACTTATTATGCTTATACTTGTTATTACTATTTTGAGCATACGTCTTTTACTCAATTATACTAACCTCAAAGCCACTCGGAATACACAAACGGACGACTTCACCAAAATAGGCGTGAAACCCACAATTTGGTGAATGACTCTCAATCCTTCTACTTTTCTTTTCTTACACGAAATTCACCACCAAGTTAGGAGTGAAATCCTCACCTTGATGGAGAAATTCAAATTTTGGAATTCTAGTGGACCCTCGTCAAAGCGTTGAAATCAAATTTTGACCTGACGAGTACCCACCACACTTAGGATACTAAATCGCCAAGTTAGGGGTGAAACCCGCACCTTGTCGACTAGTTCCACTCCTTGATTTTTTCATAAATCCCGCCAAGTCTCGAAAAGTCTTTCGATTGATTTGGGACATGTAGTAACCGGAAGGGTAAATACCGTTAACCGACTTGTCGGCGAGAGTATTTTACTTATTAGGCCAAAGCATGCTCCTCAAATTCAAAAGACTTTTCGAACACTTTGGTTAGTCAAAGTTCCGTTTTGGAACCATCCAAATTTTGATCAAACATGTGTTTCTATTATTTATTTTATACGATGCAGTCTTTCAAATTTGAATTTACTTTCGATATTCTCTTTTTACACACACAACATATTGAATCTTTTCCATACATTTATACATATGCATGACTTAATATAATTTAAATTCATATTCCTTGTGACGACAAGTGGAGACATATCATCGAGATAGGAGTGGCTTCCTTACCTTGACGATTAACTCCACTCCCCTTTTCTTAAAACGACCTCACCAACGAGTTAGGGGTGATTCCCTTACCTAGGTGATCGTTACCAAAACGTCCATTCAAAATATCTTATTATGCAAACTCGATCATATCTTATACCTAAATTGTATATCATTAACCAAATCCCTACTTATGCGATTTTCAAAATTTATTATTTCATCAAACGTATTCTTTATTCCATCATGCATTTCACGTAGATCATATACACGAGATTCTTAATCATGTCTTAAATGTTTTACTACACGATTTCCCAAACCTTACAAAATGCTACCTATCAATTTAGTCGGTCTAACGAATCTCTTGCCTATGAACTTCACATCCGATTTATTAACTAAAACACGTTCACATTATATCATCATACTAGAGACTTCCACTCTTAATCGAAATCAAACTAACCCTTCTCACATACTTGTAGGATACTATAGATATTATACGACCGTTTTACCAAAGACGCTTTTCCAACATTAATAAATCCTTTGTTAATTTTTTTTAACAATCACTAAGTCCTTTTACTAAATTTCCTTTCTAAGGATCGACGTTTCACAAGAACCTTCAAAGTTCAAAATTTCTTGTTTTGATACAAATGAAACAAACCCGTTATTTTCAAAAGAAAAAAAAAACTTTTCTATACCGCTTAATTCGTCATTCAAATTTCAAAACACGTGGGCTAGAAGAATTCATGGGGACCGACCATCTTCGGATTACGTAAACTCTTTTTTTTAAAACAAAGGTAGCATTTCCATTCGTTACAAAATATGTTATGCATAACCAATGAGTACCTTATGTTCCTTTATATATACAAACTATATTCTACCCTTCAAATCATGCTCAATCTAAATTTGATTTGATAAACTCAACGTTTCGTTTAAACAACTATACATGCATATCATCATACACGTTTTAGTCGTTTCATCGCGACAATTCCATTTATATCGTTCGTATTTACATACTCAACCTTTTGAGTACCTTTACATGCTGAAGTTTGTCATGTTTTCAATTAATACGTTATACGCAATCATTAGTAATCATACTTATATTCATGTTCATATCATACTCATACGTCATATGTTTATACATACATTCACATGCGTATTCATAACTTACACTTATACTCATACTTATCTTTCATACATATTCGTGATTCATACATTCGTGCCCATACGCGAGCGGAATCCGAAGGATTCGCTTACGTGGGTCCTATACATACTCATGGACTTGCTTACATACTTTATTCTTATACGCACACATTCTTATTTTTTTAGTGTACCTACCCAAATTCATACACAACTAGTACAAGCTATGCAGATCATGCGACGATCAATATAATCGCGGGTGCACACGGGATTATAGTGATTGGCTCATGAGAACCATAGAGTGCACTACTGTGTATGGTAAGACACGGAACGTAAAATGACACCGAATACGAAACGGACGTAATGTGGTCCAAACATGGTGGATAAGCCGCTAGTACTTCCTATATATAAGTGTTTTCACCACATTACCAAACTCTCATAAAACGTGTCATGAGAAACTCAGTGTTTTGCAGACCTTTTAGACCTAATTCAAACTTTAAGCAACTCACGAACGCATTATATCCGATTATCCACGACGAGACTTCATTTTTAGCACGCTACTTTTGTCTATCCGATACTTATGCTATTCTTATACTCAATAATCGTTTATTAGATCAATCGTTCACCCTTATACCTCAATTATTCTCCGTTGTCTCAAACTCCAAAGCTTCAATTTTAAACAATCTTCTTCAGTTTGCAGACACCCTTTCGAGTCTTCCTTCTGAACAAATTTCGGGACGAAATTTCCTAAAGGAGGGGAGACTGTAACGCTTCGTATTTTCGTTATTCCTTGTTTTTATAAAATTCAGGTTCGTTTCCTATTTTTAGAGACGCAATTGAAATCTGATCGAAAAACGGTTTAAAAACGAAAAACTACGCTTTTTACGCACTTTTAACGCGACCGACAAGCGAACGCGGCCAATATCGAACACCAGCATTATTTCACGTATTTAAACCTTAAATAATATTCTACAACGATCGGGTTTTAAAAACGAGTTCGTATGGACTTTCGGGCCGCTTATACACGCGAGATGGGCTTGTGGGCCTTGAGCCCAAGCCCAAAGCCCACTAAATAAACCCTATGTATATGAGACTAGTAACCCTAAATACCCTTTCATTTTGTCAGCCGCACATCATATTTTTACCTCTTGTTTCCTTCTTCGTTTGCTAACTCAAGAACTCTCAAAACACAAATACCCTTTTCCTTACAATCTCTTCTTACACAAACAAAAACACTAACTCAGTCATACATCCTCTGATTTCCTCTCCCCATGAACATTTACGGTAACAGACGGCCAGTGCCGACCGCATTACCAGCTCACGGCGAAGAGAGAGAGAGAGAGAGAGAGACGCAGAGAGAGAGAGAGAGAGATGAGAGAGAGAAACGGCGGCAGCGGCAGCAACAGCGCCGCTCACGGCGGCAACCGCACCAGTCGACGGCGGCAATGGCGGTGTTCTGGCAGTAGCAGCACCGCTCACGGCGGCGGCGGTCCGGTCAGTCTGGGTTCTCGGTTCAGTTCCAGATTCGAGTTCAGTTCAGTCGTAACTCGGGTCATGTTCGGGTTCGGGTTTGGTTCACCGCGGAACAGACTTAGATGGTTGGGTGCTCGGTTTACGTTCAGATTCGGGTCAGCCGCAGTTTGGGTTTCTGTCGGGTCAGCCGGTTCACTCGCATTTCAGCCGGTCCAATTTCGATTCATTTCATTTCGGTATACGTTTCTTTCAACTCGTTTCATATATGTTTCATATATATATATATACACACTTGAACTGGTAAACTCTTTGGGTTCTATATTGGGAGGAAGGTAACTAATGATTTAATACAAACTGAATCAAAAACTGGCTCGGTCGTTTTTGTATATAAAGAAGACGGTGAAACAGTAACTTGATGTTTAAATGAAATGAAATTCACAATCCTAAAATCTGTACTATACAATAATAATAAATTAAGCAAATAATTAACAAATTCACGTAGAGAATTAGGAAACACCTCATATATTGTATTGTTGTATGTTAATAATGCAATATAATATTTTATAAATTATTGTATTATATTCCAACTACAAATCCAAAACAATAGAATATAGCAGTTTATATAAATTAATCCTTTATTAATTTATTACTAGAAATAAATTATTATACTATATATATGCTAGTATATATATCAGTTGATTGGTGTATTATTTATCTGTTTATAATTCCCTATAAACAAAATTAATTATGTAATATTAAATTATTGTACAATACAAATCACACCAAATATAGAACTATAAATCTTTGTATGAAATGACTAAATCACATATGCATCGTAAATTTAACAAATAATTAATATATATTTTGAATTAGTACAAAGTAAGAGTTTAATAATAAACGTAAAGCATGATATCTAAATAATTTATTTATTTTAACTTATAAATAACCAAGGCGTTCACGTAATTCATACTTAGGTTAATCACCCTCGTTCGTTCTTTTGGAATTCCGTTTACTCATGCACCATCGTCTGCCCATATAGGGTGACCTCGGTGTTCCATCCTCCTAATCTCTTACGCTCGTCAGCACTGGATAATCGGAAGACTTGAAAAACCGTGAGTATACTCGTATTCCCCTCTTTTACTTTTACCACTTTTGGGGGTAACATGTTACTTATTAAAAACTTACACATGAACATTTTGCTTAAACACATAAACATTCCTATAACGTGCTTGTATACGTGATTGCTTGATACTTTAAACTTGGGTGATACTTATGTGTTAAACTTATCATTAACTTCGTACAAGCCTAACCGTGACATATGTAGCGCTATAGGATTAAAGACCCGCCCGTAAACTTATGGTTATGTCATGAGCATCTTCCGTTTCATTATTGGTTTGATATTTTAGACACATGCCAAATTTATTGCTTATCTTGAATCGCATGTTTTGCTATGAGGAATTGTTTAAAACTTATCTTTTGTTATGTACGTATCAAACTTGTATACTCGCCTTTGCTTTTGCATTGAATTGTATTTTAAACATGTTACAGGTTGATGATGACGATGCTATGAAAAGAAGTAGCGTTGATGCCTAGATACACATATAGACGTTTAGGTTTAATATGTTGTACCAATTTTGCTTATGTTGTTATGTACTTCTTTGAACTTGTTGTATTTGAATTTCTTGTAATGTTGACAATTTACTTTATGAAATGAAATCGGTTTATTAAATATTGTCACAAATAGCATTATGATGTCTCTAGCAATCTTCATACTTCGTCTCATCCCGATGTTTCCGCCATTGGTTGGGGTGTGACAGATAACATGCATATTTATGTCAGAAATAGAATTTTAGAGTGAAAATAGTGTATGTTTGCTTTTTAGAACGAGTGATGCTGATTTGGCAGTACAAACTGTTCCTTTGAGATTTGATGCCATAGATGATCTGATTCAATTCCTCAAAGGCAAATGTTTATTATACGACCTTTGGTTCTCTCTAGAGGTATACTTTTCGGTCCAACTTCGACTTTTAATCATATTTGAGTTGAATTTTGGTGTTGTGGAAAAGGGAAATGACATGGATTTAAAAGGAAAAATTGTAATAGTGTAGGGTATGTTTTTCATCAGTTGTGATTTTTAATCAGATTGAGTCGGAGTTATCATCAATTTGCGATGGTATTTTGAAGGTTCTGGATTCGCAACTTATTGGATCTGCATCTGGTGGTGATTCGAATGTGTTTTATTTGAAAATGAAAGGTGATTATTATAGGTATTTGGCTGAGTTTAAGACTGGAGATGAGAGGAAGCTGGTGATACGAAGTAATGGTCAACAGAGGTTAGAACGGATCAGTCAACAGAGGTTAGAAGAGGGTTAGTCAACAGAGGTTAAAAGGGGTTAGTCAACAGAGGTTAAAAGGGCTTAGGCAACAAAGGTTAAAAGAGTCACTTAACGGAGGTTAGCAGGTTGTTCAGTTAGTTGGATAGCTGACTGGATGTTAGTTGTTAGTCGAGAGGTAGTTAGAGGAATGTTAGTTGTTAGTTGGAATGTGAGGTATAAAAGGAAAGATTGTAATAGTGTATGTTATGTTTTTAATCAGTTGTGATTTTTAATCAGATTGAGTGGGAGTTATCATCAATTTTCGATGGTATTTTGAAGGTTCTGGATTCGAAACTTATTGGATCTGCATCTGGTGGTGATTCGAAGGAATTTTATTTGAAAATGAAATGTGATTATTATAGGTATTTGGCTGAGTTTAAGACTGGAGATGAGAGGAAGCTGGTGATACGAACTAATGGTCAACAGAGGTTAGAACGGATTAGTCAACAGACGTTAAAAGAGGTTAGTCAGCAGAGGTTAAAAGGGTTAGTCAACAAATGTTAAAAGGGGTTAGTCAACAGAGGTTAAAAGGGTTAGACAACAGAGGTTAAAAGGGATAGACAACAGAGATTAAAAGGGATCAGGCAACAGAGGTTAAAAGTGTCAGTCAACAGAGGTTAGCATGTTGTTGAGTTAGTTACTTAGTTGGACAACTGGCTGGATGTTAGTTCTTAGTTGAGAGGTAGTTAGAGGAATGTTAGATGTTAGTTGGAATGTGAGGGTATAAAAGGAAAGATTGTAATAGTGTTTGGTGATGCGGTTTTATTTTTAGTTACACTTTATTTTTCGTGGATGATTATGATAGGTTTCGAATAAGGATATTGTTATTCCTGCTGTGGAAGTAGAGCCACCTGGATGCTCATACAATCCATCATCTGAAAGTCATCAGGTTACATGTTATATATTACTTAATTATATATTATATATATCGTTATATTCATTTTTAGTGTTATGTTTGAATTATTTGGCTAACTTTTATTGTTTTTTTGCAGGATTCATTAGCTCAAGCTGTTATAGATGAAATGCAGAAAGTTTATACAAAAGAATTGCGTCCAACACCTGTTCCTTTAACTATTAAAGGGGGAGTTATTGATGAGGAAGATGGGGGTATCACTCTAAATTGTTTACGTGAATTGATGCAGAATCGGATTCTGTTATTTTTTATTAGTTAGTTAGTTTGTGTGATTTGATTTGGTGCATTGATTTTGTTGTTATTGTTTTTTTTACCTTTTTATGTGATTATTCTGTAAGCATAATTGAAGTGAAGTTAACCTAATTGTTGGAAAAAAATTGTATAATTTTGTCTGAATAACATGTGCATAGGCAAATGACAAATAAACAAGTAAATTTATACATGACGAACATTTAAAAAAGGAGGATTAACTAACTGTGAGATACATATTCAGGAATAATATTGTGATGTAACAGTCGGATCGCGGTTGATGTTAGTGATATAAAGCTGATTCTGTATGAAATGGACGGCTTGATATGGTAATTTGACAAGCGGTGTCAAAGGTGCAAACACGACTTGTGTTTTGTGCTTGAAATCTGTATATTTAGTAACTGAAAACTGAATGTTTTTATATAGAGAGATTACAATGAAAAGGATGATGATAAAGCTAAAAAATGTATAATTATTCGACATTTAATAAAATGTGGTATGCATGGTTTTTTAAAAACAATCCGTGTTTGCACGCGAGTCTTACTACTAGTACTATATAATAAAAGAAACCATGTAATGACACATGGGAGGCGATGTTAATTGGTTTTTCCCGCTAAATTAATATTATTTTCTTAGAAAAAGTTGAAACAAAGACATGTTTAGAAGCATGCTGGTCTATTGACGGATTGACACCCAATTTTTAATTCAAGCAAACAATAATAATAAATAAGACATAAGTGTGAGTAGGTAACCTATTTCTAGTAGATATTTAAATTTATTGCCATCGGGCGGCCCTTTATTGCTCTTGTGATACAACTTTTGTACTCTTGTGCATCACTTTTGTTTTCTATTTGAATTTGGAGTCAAGTCGTCAACCCTCATGGTCGATGTGTCTTTTTGGATATTAAACAATATTTAACGGTATAAGTTGTATACAATTATGGTAATTCCAACTAATTTAATAAAAAAGCTTTACTTGGACCACCTTAAATGGAGTGTGAAGGAGTAGAGAAATGAAAACTAGAAGGGTTAAACACAACATTTGGATAGTGGTAAATGAGTTTTTCAATTAAATATAATTCTAACTTATGGTACTATGACAATGTTGTGAGCCCGAATAGTATGAAACATGGAACCATCACATATTCAAATACACAGGCCAATGAAGTCGCATGTATGAAGTAAATAAGAGTATATGTTACTGAAAAAAGGTGTTGCCAGTTGCCACGTAGACAACGTTTTTTTTCACCCTTTACATCATTAAGATGTATTGTAGGATGCTCTATGTGAAATATGATATTGGTTTAAGGTGGCTATATATGATTAGGTTATATATTGTTTTATATTAGAAAAATAATAGAAGATCATCACATGTGCCACACGCCCGTAAGCCCATCAGAGCCCTGACCCCTCTAGTGTCCCCCAGTGACGGTGTGCGCGCCTAGCACCCCTATCAGGGGCGTAGCTTTCAAGGGGCCGGGAGGGGCGTCCGACCCCTCCCCCCCCCCCCCCCCCCCCCCCAAAAACTTTTCGCTCAGTAGTGTTATGTATGTACGTTTCATATAGAAATTTTTAGGTATATACGTTTTCGACCCCCCAAATATTAGGTCCGGTGAGTTCCGACCCCCGGTAGAAATTTTCAAGCTTCGCCACTGACCCCTATGAGGTGGCACCTTCCACGCCTATAATGAAGCCTACAACACATAGTTTAAGCCTTATAGTATCGTCAGCATTTCCGTACCCGTTAATCCATTTTGTGATAACATTTGTGCGGGTGTATAAGTGAAAAGATTCAATGTCACACCCATGACCATACCATTATACACATTTTAAGACACTTTCACTTGGTATATGATATCATTGAAAGAGAATATATGTAATTACGTAAAATGCCTATGGGGGATAACATGGTTGATCTGTTAACTAAGTCACATCCACTATCTAAGCATGATTTATTTACATGTTTGGTCCATAGAGACGGGAGTCATAAATGAACTTATAGTTGTATAAATCAGTATGTTGATATATTTTTGTAATTGTAGCAATGAATGCTCACATAACGACATAACATAAGCTTTTGTTATTGATGTTTGAATGTTTAAATATTCCTTTTGAATGAAATGGATTATACCTAAACATCCATTAAATTCTGTGTGTGGAGTTTTTATAATATAAAGATTATAAAAAGTGGTTGTGAGTGGAGGAGAGATAAAATGTTACTGTTCATCTGTATATTTAGGGGGACACTGTTCACCCCCTATAATTTTTTTAATATATTTTGAAAGTGGTTGTGAGTGAAGCAGAGAGAAAAGGTAATGATAAAGGTATAAAAAAATATTATTTAATTGAAAAAGAGAGAGAAAATGTAGTGTTTTTAGTGTAATTTAAGGTGAAAATATGATGGAATGGATGTGAATGCTCTAACCATCGTCCAGGAAGTCACCAGTAAAGGTTGATGATCGAAAAACGATTATCTTAGATTCATATGGACGAATATTACATAAAGATGTGACCAAATTCATATAATGTGACTAAATTCATGTCATTTTTTTGAGTTAAAGTTGACGTATAAAGTATAAACAATTTTATAACAAAAAGATGCGACTATATTCATATAAGTCTGTTGTAAACAAATAGTTGATAGACATAGATAATCATCATAACTCATAAGCGAGTATCAAATCAAGGGTGTCGTTTTTATTATACCTAACATACTTATAAGTCCCAACATCACGAACATAGCGTTTTAGTGTGTTAAATCTTGTTATGAGATTAGAGAGAGGAATACAAACGAGATTCACAAGCTACTTCTATTAATTTTGGTGAATGGATAAAAGTTAGATGATAAGAAATATAAATACTAAAAACATTCTACTCCTCCTAGGACTTCTACTTTTACTCATACTTATCCCTAAACAATTAGAAACTAAATAAAACTAATAATTAGGATAATTCAAATAATATTTTTACACAAATAATTATTATTTTACTCCTGTCCCTTCGACTTTAGATCTCCTCCAAATCACCCCTTTAAGATCAATCAAGCCTCCCTATTTGATGTTGTAATTTATCACTCTCTCAACGTTAACTTCCATAAATCTCTCTCTCAATCTTGACTCATTCTTCCGCTCCATCTTCGGTAAACACGTGACATCCTTTGACATATTCAGTAGACACACCGCCATTATCTACCTTGGTTGCATCATCATAACCGATACTAATATGACTTTATCTGGTAGTCACAACGCCACTTCATCCTCAAGATTTTGAGCGACACATGCTTCGCCTTGGGTGAAAAATGTCTCTTGATCTGGATTCGATTGGTAGTCATGGACTATGTGATCCTTTGACAGGACTTCAAGAGGCCCTTGAACACCTTTCAAGTAGCACTCAAACTATCCTTCAAACCACTACAATCAAACCTTTGAACTTGTCTAATCGATCAAACTGGAAGAAGGGATAACTTGTCAACTGCCTTCAACCGAATTGAATCAACGGGTTCACCAAGATCTAATCTAGATTTTTTACCACTGCCTTTGAACAAGTCTTCTTCTTTGTTTAAGTACTAAACTTTACTAAATTACCCGACACACGAAGATTAACCATTTCGACACATGGTGATGCACATCACCATTATGACCTTCAACATCAAACACTAGTTTTAGATCAGTTCAAATTGATCGATCTTGATAAATGACAGAGCCTTAACCGAGAGAACTTTTAAATGAGATAAGGGTAAACAATTATTACAGCCTTCAACTCGATAAACACCGATATTAAGTTGCACAGACTTTCCGTGATCTTCTATTGCTTGGAAAACAATAATTGATTACCGGACACCATCGACCTTCCTAAACGATACTCCCCATGACACTTCTGACCCGAATCACCGTTCACCGCCTTTTTCTCTTGTGAACAATAGAAATGAAAGTAACCTTGATCAAATTTTTACAAGAAAAACTTCCCTGATCAATCTGCACCCATTGCTATCGACCGCCAATACAACAAGCCACCGCTATTCAATCTTCCTTATTTGCTTCTCTTCGAAAACAATCAACAAATATCAAATCAAAGTTGAATCTTGATAATGTGAGTAGAGTCTTGTTGCTAATTCTTCTTGATTGGTTAAATTTAATTCAAGCAAACTTAGTTCTCAAGTTCTTGCGACGCCATATGACTTAATTAATTGAAAAGAAACCTAATCGACAATTTCCGACCCCCTTTGCCGTCACCTCTAACTACTGATCTCACAAAACCTTCTTGTCGTTTTACTGTTGTTGCAGCTCCACGAGGGGCTGCTCCCCTTCTTGGAAAGCGACTTTTAAAACTGTGGCTCTGATACCACTTGTTAAATCTGGTAATGAGATTAAGGAGACAAATACAAATGAGATTCACTAGCTACTTCTATTAATTTTTGTGAATGAATAAAAATTACATGCTAAGGAATATAAATCCTAAAAACATTCTACTCCTACTTTTACTCATACTTATACCTAAATAATTAGAAACTAAACAAAACTAATAGTTAGGATAATTCAAATAAAAATAATTTTGCACAAACAATTATTATTTCTCTTTTAGTTATTCGACTTTAGTTCTCCTCCGGACCATTCCCTTAAAATCAACCGAGCCTCTTTAGTTGATGTTGTAATTTTATCATAATGTGACCAAACATCTTGAAACTAAGTGACTAAAGGTTATCATAGATATGATATGAGATATGTAGCAAGATTTAAGTAGTTAGAATGCAACTTTTGCTCTTACGAACAAAAGAGAGATCACTTGGCAGATCGATAGGTGAGCCTAGAGAAACGTCCAGCACACTCGAAGCATCGATTGATCTATAATATTTGTCCTTATCACTAAAAATAAAGATTGAGATACATAATAGTTGTGCAATACAAGGTTGTTTCAATCTGTCTCTTGTACTCGATAAGCGATATTGTGTGGCAAAGGGATAATGTTGATGTATTGTATATATTGATAAGGTTCAACGATGATGGTAGTGAATAGGGCTGTAAATGAACTGAACGTTCAGCGAACACTTCATGAACTGTTCGACGGGAAGTTTGTTTATATTCAGTCGTTTATTAAAGGAACGAACACTGTAACGCCCTGCGTTTTCAAACATCCTACATTTAGAAACCTTACGTGAAATTCTATCTTTGGAAATCTTGTGTTCTTATAACCATTCTTTCATCGTAATCGTTGTAAAATACGGAACTTGCTTCGTAAATAAAACTTGTACATTACACTTTTTACCTAGTTAAATCATGTTTTATTTCATATTTCACCTTGTTACAAGTTAGGGGAAACATTGTTGCATATTATTACACAACTTAATTAACAAAATTACTCATTATAATGTTTTAAAAAAATAAAAAAAATAAAGAAATATGGCAGCCCAATTCAGCAAAATTCAGCCCCATATAGTTGGGTTTTGTGGGCTAGTTTCAAGGTGTAACCCCTTCTAAACACTTCCAAAGCCCAACCCATTGAAACCCTAATCCTTCCCCCCTATAAATACCACTTATAACCAGCCTCCCTACCACTTTTGCAACCCTAAAAACTCACAAAACATCCACCAAACCGTAGCTGAAAGCAAGGGTTCGAGTAGATTGACACCCCTTCACGAAAATGAGCATAACTCACTCAATTCTTATCCGATTCACTCGATTCTTTTTCCTACTTGCTTGTATAATCATGGGGTTCGATTCCTAGACTTCTCCTTGGAGAAATCAGACCTGGAAATGCCCCGAAATAGTCCATAAACTTTCTGTTTGTTTTTATGTTCATCAAAAACTTGTTTAAACCTATGCAACTTGTGTCTAACACATCTCATACCTATGTCCTAATGCTTACAACTTATCCCATGGTTGGTTAAGCTTAAAAACAAGGTTGAGACATTTAAAATCAGAGGATTAGACCTCATAAACTTGGTGTTTTGTTTAGGGTTTTTAACCCACAAGTCATGTCAAACTTTGTCTTTGATACATGAGTGATTATGGAACAACTTGGGTTGTCCAAACATACAATCCTCACATGATTTGATGATTTCTCTTAGTTAGTGTGTATATTTCTTATTCTTTATTGTATGTTCATGACCCTCCTTGGTTGTTTTTTTACATCAAGTGTAGTGGTGAACACATAGAGGTGCCTAAATGGAAGACTTGATCTTCCTACCTCCTACATGACTTCTATGACATTTAGAGGTACCAAAATGAAGATTTTAATCTTCTACCTCATGCTTGAACTATTGGACATATATTATATAACCTAAATATATTATTCGAATAATCGAATCTTTGATGATGAACTAGTGTTCATATGTCGGGGTACTAGATTACATCATCCTAGACTATGATAACTTGTCACGATTCTAATGGAACCTTGTTCCATGAAAACATCTAAACTCCTTCGAGTTTCCTAGTGTCAAGAACAAGCATCATATGTACTAAATGATTATTTTCCATGTTATTCTCATATCTTATTTTTATGTTGTTTTAAACACCGAATCTCGACTCTAAACATACTTGAACCTTAACCCTTATACATTCGGACTCTAAATCTCTACTCGTCAACAATTGGATAATCGGAAAACATATGCAAACTTTGTGAGTATACTCGTACTTTTCCCCTTTTTACTTTTACTACTTTTGGGGTGTAACATGTTTACCTATTGAAACTTACACATGAACTTTTGTCTAAACACATGAACATTCCTATAACATGCTTGTATATGTGATGACTTGATACTTTAAATTTGGGTGATTCTTATGTGTTGAACTTATCATTAACTTCGTACGAGCCAAACCTTGACATATGTAGCGCTATAGGATTAACGACCCGCCTCTACTGAAACTTTGGTTATGTCATGAGCAAGTTGCGTTTTCTTGGTTTGATATGTTAGACACATGCCATGTTTAAATGTTTATCTTGAATCACATGCTTGCTATGAGGAACTGTTCAAACTTATCTTTTGCTATGTACGTATCAAACTTGTATACTCGCCTTTGCTTTTGCATTGAACTTTATTTTAAACATGTTACAGGTTGAGGACGATGATGCTATGAAATGAAGTAGCGTTGATGCCTAGATACACATATAGACGTTAGGGTTTAAAATGTTGTATCAAAAGTTTGTTATGTTATCATGTTGTTTTGTTAAACTTGTCGTATTTGAATTTCTTGTAATGTTGACTATTTGAAGTTATGAAATGAAATGAAATTTGGATTTTCTAAATATTGTCACAAATAGCGTTATGATGTCTCTAGCAATCTTCACACTTCGTCTCATCCCGATGTTTCCGCCATTGGTTGGGGTGTGACAGATTGGTATCAGAGCCATAACTATAGGGAATTAGGAAAAGTAGGAATGCTTTAGCCTAGTCTATAGTTTTAGAACCTTATTCGTATGCTTTGCTTGGACTACTACATGATACTTTATTTGTTACTTATTTATGCTCTTTTAAACATGTATGTTACTCATGTGTAATATTCGACATGTTTTTCTTACGCATTAATGCTTGTTTTATTATGTGTTAACACTTGTTTCGTTGTTCGATTCTTTATGTGTTATTCTTGACATATTTCTCTATGTGTTAATACTTGTTTTATTTCATTATTTAAGTATCATCCTTGATATGCTTTCTTATGTGTTTATACTTGTTTGTGTATCTCCTTCGACATACACTTCCCTCATGCATTTTACTCGATTATTCTAAATCCGACAACACTCATATTGTACAAATGAGACGAATTCACCAAAATAGGCGTGAAACCCACAATTTAGTGAACGACTCTCAATCTACCTATTCTTTTTTTTTTACACGAGATATCGCGATTAAGCTAGGAGTGAAATCCACATCTTAATGGTAAATCTCAAATTTCAAGTTCTAGTGGACCCTCGTCAACACGTCGAAATTAAATTTTGACCCGACGAGTACCAACCACACTTAGGATACGAAATCGTCAAGTTAGGGGTGAAACCCGCACCTTGTCGACTAGTTCCACTCCTTGGCATTTTTTTCATAAATCCCGCCAAGTCTCGAAATTTCGATTGATTTGGGACATGTAGTAACCGGAAGGGTAAATACCGTTAACCGACTTGTCGGCGAGAGTATTTTACCTATTAGGCCAAAGCATGCTCCTCAAATTTAGAAGACTTTTCGACCACTTTGGTTAGTCAAAGTTCCGTTTGGAACACTCCAAACTTTGGTCAAACATGTGTTTCTATTGTTCATTTTATACGAGGCAATCTTTCAACCTCGAGTTTACCTTTGATTTCTCTTTTCACACGCACAACATATCGAACCTTTTCGATACACTTATATACGCATGATTTTCATATAATTTAAATTCATATTCCTTGTAACAACTAGTGGAGATGTATCATCGAGATTGGAGTGACTTCCTTACCTTGACGATTGACTCCACCCCTCTTCCCTTAAAACGACTTCACCAACGAGTTAGGGGTGATTCCCTTACTTAGGTGACCGTTACCCAAAACTTATCTTTCAAAATATTTTATTATGCAAACCCGATCATGTTTTATACCTAAATCATTTATCATTATTCAAAATACCTACTTATACCGATTTCAAAATACATTGTTTATCAAACGTACTTCTTATTCTACCATCCATTTTCACTCAAATCATATACACGAGATTCTTAATCATGTCTTTACCGTTTTACTACACGAATTTCCAAACCTTACGAAATGCTACCTATCAATTTAATCGGTCTAATGAATCTCTTGCCCATGAACTTCACATCTGATTTATTAACTGAAACACGTTCACATTATATCATCATACTAGAGACTTCCATTCTTAATCGAAATCAACCTAACCTTTCTCAATTACTTATAAGATCTCATGGATGTTATATGATCGTTTTACCAAATACTCTTTTCAACATCAATAAATCATTTGTTAAATTTATTTTTTTAAACAATCACTAAGTCCTTTTACTAAATTTCTTTTCTAAGGGTCGACGTTTTCACAAGAACTTTCAAAGTCCAAAATTTTCATGTTTTGATGCAAATGAAACAAACCCGTTATTTAAAAAAAAAAAAAAAAAAAAACCTTCTCTACAACGCTTAACTCGTCATCCAAATTTCAAAACACGTGGGCTAGAAGACTTCATGGGGACCGACAATTTTCAACATACGTGAACTCCTTTTTTTAAAACAAAAGTAGCATTTCAATCATTACAAAATACGTTAAGCATGACCAATGAGTACTTTATGTTCCTTTACATATACAAACTATATTCTACCTTTCAAACCAAGCTCAATCTAATTTTGATTCGACAAACTCAACGTTTTGTTTAAACAACTATACATGCACATCATCATACACATTTTAGTCGATATCTCGCGATAACATCATTTATATCGTTCGTATCTACATACTTAACCTTTTTTTTCTCCGCAATGTCTCAACGTACACCATATACGCAATATTTATTTTTCATACCTACACCTATGTTCATACGTCTTATGCTTGTACTCATACACATACTACTTATACGTTTTACGCTTCTGCTTGTACACATACTACTTACACGTTTTATGTTTATGCTCATACATACATGCGTATTCATACTTAAACTTATGCTCATACTTTCATCCTTACTCATGATTCGTACATTCGTACCTATACGCGAGCGTAATCCGAGGGATTCGCTTACGTGGGTCCCATACATGCTTAAACATAAACATGCTTACATACGACATTCTTCTACGTACACATTCTTATTTTCAAATTCATGTATACCTTGATTCATACATAACTAGTACAAGCTATGTGGATCATGCGACAATCAGTATAATCGCGGGTGCACACGGGATTATAGTGATAGGCGTATGAGAACCATAGAGTGTACTACTGTGTATGGTAAGACACGGAACGTAACATGACCCCAAGTAACGAAACGGACGTAATGTGGTTAAAACATGGTGGATACGCCGCTGGTACTTCCTATATATAAGTGTTTTCACCATGTTACCAAACTTTCGTAAAACGTGCCATGAGAAATTCAGTGTGTTGCAGACCTTTTGGACCTAATACAACTTCACGCAACTCACAAACGCATTATATCCGATTATTCATGACGAGACTTCATCCTTAACACACTACGTTCATCTATCCAACACTTATGCTATTCACATACTTGTACTCTTTAAGAGTCATTCGTTCATTCTATACTCGTATTATTTTATACAAAACTCGTTCGCAATCCAGCTTGTTTAAACATTTGAGTCCTAACTTACCTCGTTACCTATAAAATAGCCTCCCTATTCTTGATTCTTATGAAACTATACTTAGTATACCTCTATTGCTTTATTTAAAGTAACAAACCTTTTCGTTCCTCTCAATAAACAGGTTTTACGAAAGTATGATTTTTTTATACTATCCTTAAAAACTTCCCCTTGCAAATCTACCTTGACGTTCTCCAAAATTTGGTACTTTTCAAAACTTTCAAACTTCCCAAGTTTCAATTCTTAATGATCACCTTTATGCCAAAAACTCTTTCAAGCCTTCCTCTTGAATAAATTTCGGGACGAAATTTCCTAAAGGAGGGGAGACTGTAACGCCCTGCGTTTTCAAACATCCTACATTTAGAAACCTTACGTGAAATTCTATCTTTGGAAATCTTGTGTTCTTATAACCATTCTTTCATCGTAATCGTTGTAAAATACGGAACTTGCTTCGTAAATAAAACTTGTACATTACACTTTTTACCTAGTTAAATCATGTTTTATTTCATATTTCACCTTGTTACAAGTTAGGGGAAACATTGTTGCATATTATTACACAACTTAATTAACAAAATTACTCATTATAATGTTTTAAAAAAATAAAAAAAATAAAGAAATATGGCAGCCCAATTCAGCAAAATTCAGCCCCATATAGTTGGGTTTTGTGGGCTAGTTTCAAGGTGTAACCCCTTCTAAACACTTCCAAAGCCCAACCCATTGAAACCCTAATCCTTCCCCCTATAAATACCACTTATAACCAGCCTCCCTACCACTTTTGCAACCCTAAAAACTCACAAAACATCCACCAAACCGTAGCTGAAAGCAAGGGTTCGAGTAGATTGACACCCCTTCACGAAAATGAGCATAACTCACTCAATTCTTATCCGATTCACTCGATTCTTTTTCCTACTTGCTTGTATAATCATGGGGTTCGATTCCTAGACTTCTCCTTGGAGAAATCAGACCTGGAAATGCCCCGAAATAGTCCATAAACTTTCTTTTTGTTTTTATGTTCATCAAAAACTTGTTTAACCTATGCAACTTGTGTCTAACACATCTCATACCTATGTCCTAATGCTTACAACTTATCCCATGGTTGGTTAAGCTTAAAAACAAGGTTGAGACATTTAAAATCAGAGGATTAGACCTCATAAACTTGGTGTTTTGTTTAGGGTTTTTAACCCACAAGTCATGTCAAACTTTGTCTTTGATACATGAGTGATTATGGAACAACTTGGGTTGTCCAAACATACAATCCTCACATGATTTGATGATTTCTCTTAGTTAGTGTGTATATTTCTTATTCTTTATTGTATGTTCATGACCCTCCTTGGTTGTTTTTTTTACATCAAGTGTAGTGGTGAACACATAGAGGTGCCTAAATGGAAGACTTGATCTTCCTACCTCCTACATGACTTCTATGACATTTAGAGGTACCAAAATGAAGATTTTAATCTTCTACCTCATGCTTGAACTATTGGACATATATTATATAACCTAAATATATTATTCGAATAATCGAATCTTTGATGATGAACTAGTGTTCATATGTCGGGGTACTAGATTACATCATCCTAGACTATGATAACTTGTCACGATTCTAATGGAACCTTGTTCCATGAAAACATCTAAACTCCTTCGAGTTTCCTAGTGTCAAGAACAAGCATCATATGTACTAAATGATTATTTTCCATGTTATTCTCATATCTTATTTTTATGTTGTTTTAAACACCGAATCTCGACTCTAAACATACTTGAACCTTAACCCTTATACATTCGGACTCTAAATCTCTACTCGTCAACAATTGGATAATCGGAAAACATATGCAAACTTTGTGAGTATACTCGTACTTTTCCCCTTTTTACTTTTACTACTTTTGGGGTGTAACATGTTTACCTATTGAAACTTACACATGAACTTTTGTCTAAACACATGAACATTCCTATAACATGCTTGTATATGTGATGACTTGATACTTTAAATTTGGGTGATTCTTATGTGTTGAACTTATCATTAACTTCGTACGAGCCAAACCTTGACATATGTAGCGCTATAGGATTAACGACCCGCCTCTACTGAAACTTTGGTTATGTCATGAGCAAGTTGCGTTTTCTTGGTTTGATATGTTAGACACATGCCATGTTTAAATGTTTATCTTGAATCACATGCTTGCTATGAGGAACTGTTCAAACTTATCTTTTGCTATGTACGTATCAAACTTGTATACTCGCCTTTGCTTTTGCATTGAACTTTATTTTAAACATGTTACAGGTTGAGGACGATGATGCTATGAAATGAAGTAGCGTTGATGCCTAGATACACATATAGACGTTAGGGTTTAAAATGTTGTATCAAAAGTTTGTTATGTTATCATGTTGTTTTGTTAAACTTGTCGTATTTGAATTTCTTGTAATGTTGACTATTTGAAGTTATGAAATGAAATGAAATTTGGATTTTCTAAATATTGTCACAAATAGCGTTATGATGTCTCTAGCAATCTTCACACTTCGTCTCATCCCGATGTTTCCGCCATTGGTTGGGGTGTGACAAACACGAACAAGAAATTCTGTCTGTTAAGCTAAACAAATGGATATGAATAGAGGATGCGTTCCTTTATGTTCGTGAACATTCGGTAATGTGTCCATTTATGTTCATTTGTGTTATTCACTTAAAGGTTTTTATATCTTATATTTTTATTTTATTGGTTTTAGCTTTCTAAAAGTTTTGAAACCCTAGTTATACTATATGTCTCCGACAACATTCCTAATTTGACAATTTCAATTCCAGTTTATATTAAAGCTTGAGAAACTTCTTTATTTTGTGTTAGTTATGTTTATGAAAATTATGTCAACAACGTGCGGATAACTATGTTAAGTACTTATTTATTTTGGTGGATTTCTCGTAACTTTTGATGACAAATGCAGATTGTATTCTAAAATGAATATACGTTCGTTTGTATTTTTTTGTGTGCATGAACGTTTATTTGTGTTCATGTATGTTTATTTGTGTTCTTATGTTCTACATTCGGTAAATATCCGTGAATAGTTCATGAACACATCCATTTTCTTAAGGTCTGGTCTATTCGCACACGCTCTTAGTCTATTTAAACACCCCAAAGCGCCCCGCTATGGCCAAAGAGGGGCGCTTTGGTGTAAAGTCAACAGACAAGGTCTGACAGGTTCAGTCCTTGTCTGTTGACTTTACATCAAAGCGCCCCGCTTTGGCCTAAGCTAGGCGCTTTGGTTTTTTTTTTTTTTTTTTTTTTTTTCCAAAACGCCCCGTTTTGGCCTAAGCTCGACGCTTTGGTTTTTTTTTTTTTTTTTTTTTTTTTTTTTTTTTTACATTTTGGGCGTATTTTTGACTGGTGACTGGTCTACGTTTAAGTTCAAATTTTATATTTTTGGTCCAAATATTACAATATTTAATTTGTTTGTGCACATATATCTAAAGGTGAAGTCTCATCTCAATATTTAATTTGTTGAGGCATCTCACTGTCGTGTACAACCCTTTCCAACTCTTTGACTAGTCTCATCCGTGCTATAGTATACATTTAGCAGTTCTTGTGGGCTCCACAATGCCACTTGCCACAATGAAATATAGTATACATTAGGGTGTAGGGAGTGGCTATACACTTGAAAGTGGTAAACTTCAAAATTAACCAATGAGAGTGTGCCACGTCATTCAGTCATAAGTGTTTAAACTATGTTGAAAAGGGTTGGCAATGGTTAGACACTTGGTGAAGTGGTAAACTTAAAAAAAAAGGTGTGATTGGTTAAAGACGGCATGGACCCCACTACCGACGGAGCTTAAATGAGTTCTTGTTAACATTTTTTGAAAAACAAAATTCATCTATAATGCCGACACGAAAAATTAATATGTTTGAAATATAACTGCTAGATATATTTGACTAATATAGTAAGATGATAGCTAGATAGTAGAGGTGAGGGTCCATGAATGACACTACAAGAAATTTTGTCTGACTAGTCGACTTTTTTCGACGGCCTATCCCGATGACATCGTCAGGAAAATATTTTGTCGATGCTGAAGCTACTCTACCTTTTTAATCACATCTCTTAATTTAATAAGTTAAAATATTTTGTCCATACAATTTTTAACATGATACGTTCATGTAAAATTTTATTTTAAAAAAATCGTTTCTAACTAATAACAATAGTATACTTAAAATAAGTAGCATGTTTTAATTCCTTTCACACATAATGTAAGTTGTTATTTGTTAGGTTAAACTCTTTTGACCAACTTAGATTTGATTTATGTATTAGATCCCAACATTATTTAGTGAAATCTTCTACTTTATATAATGGTTAAGTGCTTTTAGTGGCGAAACTTGAGATTTCTAACTGGGGGGAAGAAGTTACCGTACCTAAAATTTCTATACGAAAACTACATACTCTCCACTACTGAACGAAAAGTTAAATGTGTTTAATAATAATGACGTTAATTCTTTTACAATCCAAAAGTACGTTTGTGTTTGTTCAATATATGCGTTACATCACGTTAAAAACCGAATGTCACCGACACGACCCAATCAGATTCAATACGCACTTGTACGACCCAAAATGACAATATACATCATAATACTACAATTTATGAAAAAATACGTCATATACATGTACGGTAGGCGGCTGATACACATAAAACTACTCATAGGAGTACTTGTGCTTTCAAATCAAAATGATACGATATAATGGAATACGACATCACACGTAACCGATTTGATCCGGAACTTGCAGTATAGTCCATATATATTAAAAAATGATGTATAATGGAAAAAGCGTAAAATTTAGACTATTATCGACGCGTTTGTGAATTAAAAACAATTTTAAAAAATTTAAAAAAGACCCTAAGCGATGCGCTTTGACCTAAGAGGGGCGCTTTGCCCAAAAAAAAAAAAAACCAAAGCGCCCCACTTAGGGCATAGCGAGGCGCTTTGATGTAAAGCAACAGACAAGATCTGACCGGTTCAGACCTTGTCTGTTGACTTTACACCAAAGCGCCCCTCTTTGGCCATAGCGGGGCGCTTTGGGGTGTGAAAATAATTTTGGCCGTGTGTGAATAGCATGATCCTTTCTTAATTGACGAACACCAACAAGAAATCTTGTTTTGAAAACGTCCGTGAACAGTTCATTCCTTAACGAACGAACACAAACAAGACCTTGTTCGTGTTCGTTTACAGCCTTAGTTTACTGAATAAAAAAAAAACTTTGTATGCCTTTGGTACCAAGGGCATGTTGCTAGATACCAAGGATTGTTTCTGTCATTGCTTGAAGTTATTTATAAACAATTAAACATCATGTATTACAACTTCACACACCAATATCGCTACCATATAAGGTCACATGTGTCAATATGATATGAACTGGCTCGTTACTCAAATGGTCCTAAAAAATTGATAAAAGCTTGAGAGAATTTAAAGATCTTTGAGAGAGATTCAATTTATCATTTTCATCCATAATCAATAGGAATACTAAAACATTCAAGGCTCTTATAAAAGGCTTACAATAGAAATAACGGAAGGGAAAATAAAAAACTAATTAGACATGATGTAAAGTAACAACCCACTATTATACTAGTACTAAATGCAAATTAAGAAAGTTTCTAATAAAAACCAAAAACATAAGCAAGTTGCATGGAAAATGGGAAGCATGGAGTTCTGGTTGTGCATGGTGAAAATAAGGACACGTAACATTATTGATACGTAACTTACAATTTTAGCCCACGTAGTCATTTCCTCATGTGCATGATTTATTTGTTTAGATGGTTAGTGAGTACCATGGCAAGATCTAGAAAATCTTCGTAGCGGTAACGTTTTATGAAAAAGCGGTAACAAAATCGAAAAAACGTCAAAAAAACATCAAAAAAAAAAAAAACATTAAAAAAGGTCAAAATTTTCTAAAATTTATACTACCGCCAGAGTGCCAAGCGGTAGCAAAAGCTACCCCTTCCCCTAAGGTATATCCGCCCCTGGTGGGTACTTATTTGAGTCATTATCATTTAGTGAGTTGGTTATTATGTAAGGCTTTAAAAAGAGCCTCGTTTATCATTAAGTGAATTATAAATGAAAAATGATAAATTCTTTTCAAGTTTTCATCTGTTTTTTTTTTCCATTTGATTACGAATTGGTTCGTATCACAACAACAACCTAAAGACATAAAATCTATTAGATGTTTTAAAAACTAGGCCAACTGTCAAACTTATCGCCTTACTGGTCTATTGGTTGGATCGAATTTAAATAGTAGACGATGTTATAAATGACTTAATATTTTTTACGGAAAATGTCATAGAAATGTAATGAAGTTTTTGTCTCTCTAAAATAAATAAACTTTAATTTAGTGTTTTAATACTATGTAATTACCAGGTAATCAGGTTATATATATTTTTTTCTTTTATTTGTTATTTTCTTTTAATGATTAATTGGATTGGATATTATTTAGATTATGTAGATTTTATAAAATTTTCAGAACTCCGATCACAGACACTCCCAACCCAACCTTGGCCCTCCGTCGACCACCGAAGACCAACCGACCTTCGACGACGAGCAACCTTAGACAAAGACGGTTTCTTTCTTCGTGAAGATCAGTGAGTTTTTCAGATTGCTTTTTTCCATTTTTGTTCAATTGCTTCTTTCGATTTTGTTCCAGATTGTTTTTTAGTTGGTTCCAAATATATTGATTGCGTTTTTCGTTCCATGCTTACTGGGTTCCTGGAGATGGTTAATGGGATTGGTGGTGGCTAGGAAAAGAAGGAAATAATGATTGAGATTGATGCTTTCTTCATTTCATGTTTACTGGTCCCTTAAGAAAAGTTTGAATGTTTGATGTTTAGCTGATGAGTTTGAATCGTGTAAATGGAAATGGTGAAGTACTGAAATTGATAACATGGAGTGGGTGTCATTATAATAAAGATATGATTTTTTAATTCTTAATGTAAATGGAAATGGTGAAGTACTGAAATTGATAACATGGAGTGGGTGTCATTATAATAAAGATATGATTTTTTTAATTCTTAAATTGAATAAATCTCTGTCGAGTAAACTGCCATTTTGGTCTCTGAGGTTTCGTCCCTTTTGCCACTTTAGTTCAAAACTCAAACCTTTTATATATGGATCCCTATGGTTTTAATTTTATTGCTATTTTGATCCAAAAGTAAAGTCAGATCATATTTATCTTTTAAAATACTGCCATTTTGTATTTTTCTTCAGGAGTAAAATGGTCATTTTTAATTATAAAACCCTACCCCAACCAATCTCTTCCTTTCTCTCTCAGTTTCCTCTCTGGTCTCTCCATCAACTGACTCAATCCAAAACAAATTTCATATGTTTTCAACACAAAATTAAATAACCTAAAATGAAACACCATAGATATAGTGGAATATTCTTCTTCTTCTTCCTCTTACAACAGAAATAAGCAGCAACATTTTCATTTACAATTCAATTCCACTCTCATCCATACCCTCTAGCTTAAGCAGCCTCTGCTGCTTCAAAATAAACGTCTCAACAGCATGCCGGAACTCTTCATTACTCATTTTCTCCACCATCTCCGGCAACCTCTCCGCCGTTGCCGACCGCCGATGAGGCTTCACTGACATTTCACGTTTCAACTTCTCCGATTCAGTCCTCCGGAACCTCTCTATCTGCTTTACCGCCTGCTTAACCGCCACTTCAATCGCCGTTTCCGTTTCTGATTCCATTATAACGACATCGCTGCTCTCGTAACGACCTTCGATTTTTGTGTCGAGTGAAAACAGAGGATGTGAAGTTGATGATTGTTTTGGGGAGATGTTATGATTTTGTGTATTTGTATAATATACATACAGAGTCTTGATGCTTGCTCTTTGTAAATGATCCAAATTTTCATTTCCTGATTCTGCTTTGATGATGTTAAAATTATGGTTCTTTTTGTGGGATTTTGGGGCTAATATTAAAGATGAGGGGTGTGATTTAGGAGTGGTAATTTTTGAGAGAATAACGAGAGGGTCATCTGATTTTGAGTCATGTTTGAGAGACCAGAGATGAAACAGAGAGAAAGGAAGAGAAAGGTTGGGGGTAGGGTTTTGTAATTAAAAATGACCATTTTGCCCCTAAGGAAAATTACAAAATATCAGTATTTTAAAAGACAAATATAATCTTATTTCACTTTTGGACCAAAATGGCAATAAAACTAAAACTATAGGGACCCAGATGCAAAAAGTTTGAGTTTTGAACTAAAGTGACAAAAGTGACCAAACCTCAGGGATCAAAATGGCAGTTTATTCATCTCTGCCAATATATATACTTTTCACCTCATATTAAAATTTTTTTAAAAAATTAATAAAACCTGACACATCATCATGAGTAACCCTGTTAACCTGAAAATTACATATTATTAGAACACCAAATAAAACTTTAATAAGTTTATAGAGACAAAAAAAAGTTTCAGTAATTTAATTAAAACAGTTGACAAATTTTGTTATATTTCTATAAAGTTACCCCTATTTTTTATTGACAATTTTGGTGCATATTTGAAGGAAACAATTTCACTTATGTTTTGATGCAAATATACAATATGAACACTTGTATAAATATAATATATAGAGTATGTAGAAACACTTTCGCTTATGTTTTGATGCTAATTTACAATATGAATACTTAAATAAATAAAAATATATTGAGTAAATGAATTCGTAAATGGGATTTTAAGGAAACACAAACCCAATGGCTAAATGAGCCTAGCCCTTTGTATAGGTTCTATTCTGAGTTTATCTGGGTTTTTGTTTTACTGTGTGTTATGTCAGAGACTCAGAGAGTGTTCAATTTTTATGATGGCACCTATTTAGTTAATCTTGGCGATATATCGTCGAGATATCGGTTCTATATGTATATATAGGGTGTGGTTCTATATGTATCCACTATGTATATATAGGTTCTATATGTATACATAGGGTGTGGTTTTAGAGTGAACACTAGTGTATTTGTGAACTGATTGAACAAATCTTGGCCATTGATTTACACACGCGTATGGTTAGGATTTCATCATCAAATCTTGGCTATTGATTCACACACATGCATGGCCAGGATTAGTTCGCTCAGTTCGCAAATACACTACCGTTCACTCTTGAACTTAATCATATATGAATGATTATAAATTACCGATATCCCACCGATATACTACAATGATAACCGATATCTCAAATATCGGTCATTGACCGATATCCGATATTTTTCCGCATTAACTGTATAGGGTGACACAACGTCTATCAAGTGACTGTTATCAGTATGATTTTCCAAGCAGAACATCCAAACCAAACTTTCAAGCTAGCGTGGAGTCGATTAAGACAATATTAAAAAATAATCAAACCGTAGGACAACGAAGCTCTTCGAGAGTGCGGTGACCTAAAATTGCCGTTAAGAAAACAAAAAAGAAGTAAACGTGGACCTGAGCTATATCGGTTGCTTGCAAAACACAAACCCTTTTGGACTATCAAATCATCTGATATCGGAACCATAAAACCCTAAACAAAATGCCTAACCGGAACCACAACGACGACGATGACGACATAGGCTTGCTATGGAAGCTGCCGGTGGTGTACTCAAACAAACTGGGTAAACTCGGTCCCGCTTTTGGCCTCGGCGCCGGTTGCGGTGTCGGTTTCGGCGTTGGAATGATCGGAGGTAACGTTTCTGTTGCATGATTCGTTGTTCATCGAATTCATTACTTATTAAGTCTGTTGTAGCTCGAATACTGATTGAATCGATGAGAAATTCGTGTTTCTGCTTATTGTTTGCGTAGATCTAGGGTTAATTGAAATTAGGTATTTTAATGAGGTTAAACATAGAGTTTTTGAATTGAAAATAGGTTTAGGTTTAGGAATAGTTAGTGTTTGAATTGGAGATTTGTAGGAGTAGTTGTTACTGTTGGTGACTTGGTGTGGTGATTTTTGTGGAAAATTAGAGTAATATATTGAATGGAGATTAAGGTGATCTGGAATTGATGATACAGTTTAGGAAACTTTTGAAAATTACATACCAAACCTCCATTGTTCAGTGTTTTAAAAACCGGTTTTTTTAATCTTTCCGGGTTAGACTCAGAAATAGTTCAACCGGTTGAACCAGGTTGTATCGGGCGGTTCAACCAGGCTAACTAATTAACCGTATGAATTCATAGAATACAATTTTAACTCAAAAAATAATCTAAACCTACATTATTCCATAACAAAAATATTTCAAAAGTTAATCCATAATAAAAAAGTAATTCAAAAATTCACTATTGGTACCTTTTTGGACGCTATTTTTTACTAAGGTAAATTGTCAGCTTTTTGGCCCAGATTAAAAGTCCAAATCTTAACGTTTAGCCTGGTACTGGTACATTGGTTTAAACCGGTATAACCTAATTTACCGGCGGTACAACTTGTTTGTCGTTCCCTAGTTTACCGGTATGATTCATGCCGGCCAAGCTTCCGGCATCCGGTTTAACCGGTTCAAGTGGTCGGTGTAAACTGGTTTTTAAAATCTTGCCATTGTTACCATTAGTTGATTGCCAAGCGCACGTGACCTCAAGTCCGGTGACGCACATGGTGTACAAAAGCGCACTTGAGGTGCACAAAGCACACGGAAAAGTGGCATGAGGTGCAGCCTTGAGTTGAGGCGTGTCTCTTGTGCGAGAAAGGTTTTGTGCATCAGGATGTTGGTAGGTGATGCTAAAAAGTAAAAACCTATGAGAAGTATAAACTATTTTTGATAAAAAAAAATTGTGCCTCGAGTACAAAAAGAGGTACGGTTTGATGTGTATCAAAGATAGAATAGCAAGAAGTTAGAATGAAAAGAAGAACAGAAGATAGTTCGAGAGGCTCTGATTTGAATCCAAAATATGTGTGCATTAATTAAATACTTATGGCTATTATATGGCCTTAACAAACAACGAAGTAAATGAACAACTACTACCACTAACCCATGATGTCTAACCTAAAACTAATGTGAACCAAATCTAATTAACAAAAGGAAAATGCATATGATATATAGGAAAGCAAATGCAGAACATTGAGACGTGGGTTGGTGCATGGGCTGGGCACGTATCACTGTTTTATGCTTTGTGCCTCGGCTCGGGACCCTATCCCCTAGGTGCTCCACACGCTATTTAAAAGTTTTAAATATGATGTGTGTTTTAACTGATTTGTGAAGAAATGGTTGGAAAGAACCATCTATCTTTGTTAATTTTTTGGAATTAATTTAGATGTATATTACTTCAGGTGCAGGGTTAGGGCCCGGAATCCCAGGCTTGCAGGTGGGCTTTGGATTTGGTGCTGGATGTGGAATTGGTCTAGGGTTCGGCTATGGGGCAGGAAGGGGCATTGCTTATGACGAGAATCGTAAACACTCCAATGTCGGGAAGTTTTCAGTGGGCCCGGCAGTCTTCCTCAGTAAGTTGTGTGCGTGTGTGTTCGGGTTTATTTAAAGTCTTTAATTTTGTTTTCCCGAATTCAATGTTTCTTTGTACAAGGTTCACACTTTCACTTTAAGAATGCACCAGTCTATAACTGTTTTGGTTTATAAGCCGCGCATCGCGCGAGGATACCGCACCAGGTGCAAAAAGGCGCATCACATGTAGTTTTGGGTCAAATCTGGTCAAAGTTAGGGTTCATAGGAGGTGGCAATTAGCAACAAGTTTATACAACTGAAACATTATTGAACTCTTTTCTTTCCTGGAAATGTGTACAATGTTTTTGATATGTCAATACGTTGACCTTTGACTTGTTGATATAGGGATGAGATTGGTCTTTTGATCGAGGAGGTTGTCGTAAACACCAAGAAGCTGATCAAAGCAACTCACAGAGAAGTTGAAAAGTGGAGACGGTATTAGCTGATTCGTCGTCGCATATTACTTTCGAATTCAAAGTGTTTGATATGATGTATATAAAATTTACATTGGCATATACAGTGCATACCTTCTATCTTGAAGGTAACCTTTTGTGAATAAATTTACGTCGTCTCTATATAGCTAACGAGTTCAAATAGCTTGTAACTTTCTTGAAAAAACTTGTGTTAAATAAGCTCAAGCTAATCTGTAGAGGTGCACATAACCGGGTTTTTTGAATACCCGGGTTCTGCCATTCTGGTTTATACCCGGCTACGGGTATCACTCGTATTGGTTTTTTCAGGCATTGGCAATACCCTGGTCGGGTTTGGGTTCGGGTATTGGCCAGGAAAACCATACTTGGTGTACCCGGGTTCGAGTTTTCAATACCCGGGTATGAAAATACCCTATTTGCGGGTATAAAAGAACCGGATTTCCGGATCGGGTATTAGAAAACCCTATAGGGGTATGCAAAAAACCCGATGTCGCTGTTTTTTTTTTATTTCATATTTTTTGTATTTTATGTTTCCAACTCCATTTTTGGGTTTATAAACTTTTACATAATAACATAAAACTTTCAACACATTTGAAACTTAGAAATATTACAGGATTATATATCATAAAAAGTGTATACATAATCGGGTATCAAAAAACCCTGAGCGGGTATTAAAAAACCAGAGTATAAATTGGGTTAAAGCCCCGGGTTCAGGTTCGGGTTTTCACAGCAAATACCATACACGGACCCGTTGGGTTCGGGTTTACAATACCCGGTTTTTATAAAACGTGGGTCTGGGTTTTTTGTATAAATTTTGGAGTTAGTTTGAGGTTGCTGGAGCAAAAAGGCTAGCACGTAAAAAAAGTCTAAAGAAACGTAGTAGGGACTAGGGGTATTAAATAACTGAGCCTATGAAGTCGAAAATTACTAAAGGCTTGTTTGGCTAAAGTTATTTAATTTTAAATAATTTTTTTTGTTAAAAGGACTTATTGACTTGTAACTTTTTGAAAATGAGTTTTTAAAAAAGTATTTGGATTAGCTTATGAATTGGGAAAAGCCAATAAGTCAATGAAATGGACGAAGGAATGGAATGAATGAGGTAATGGAATGGACGAGGGAATGCAATGGATCATTACCATTCCATGTCTTGTTTGGTTACCATGTGAATGGAATGAATTATTATTGTGTATATTTCGCTAGGCAAGAAAAACGGAGTAATAAAATTAGCGGTGAGTGGTGGTGGTGGTCGGGGTCGGTGGTAGTGATGGTGGGTATATGTGGCGGTGGTGGGTGTCGGCGGTGGCGAGGGGTGGTGGTGGTGGCGGCGAGTGGCGGTGCGGCGGTGACGACAGGTGGTGGTGGCGACAAGGTGGCCGTTGGTGGTGGGTGGCAGCAAAGGTGGCGGTTGGTGGCAGCGGCGGTTGGTGGTGGCGGCGACGATGGTGGTGGGCGGCGGCGGCGGCGAGTGGCATTGGCGGTTGGTCGCAGCTGTGGGTGATAACGCTGGCGAGTGGGTGGTGGCGACGGCGGTGGCTGTCGGGGTGAGGTGGTGGCGGGTGGCGTCGGTGGTGGGTGGTGGTGGTGGTGGGTTGTGGCGAAGGTCGTGGATTGTGGTGTTGTTGATGAATGGTGCAAGAGGGGATGGAATGCCTTTTGGAATGAGTGATTCCATTCCATTGACCAACTAAACACTTTTTTCTTCATTCCCTCGTAATCACTCATTCCATTCCATCTCTCATTTCTGCATACCAAACACTACCTAAGTTCTTTTTTAAAAAGTGTTTGGGACTTAGCTTATTTATTTAAAATGACTAAAAGGGATGAGAAAAGCTAATAAGTCATAAGCAGCTTCAGAAAGTCACTCATTACTAACTTTTCAAAACTAACTTTTCCTCCCTACACAAAAAGTCATTTTGAAAAGTGCTTATGAGTTTGCCAAACACTTTTTCTCCTTATTAGTTTTTTGTAAAAGTCAATAAGACCACCCGTAACCGGGCGTTTTTCATCAAATATATCGCCCAAACACGCCCCATAACGCCGCCCCCTAGGCGTTTTCGGGCGTGATCTCGTCTGAATTTGTGTTTGACGTTTTTTGAAACACGCCGAAGCCCCCCCCCCCCCCCCCTCCCCAAAAAAAAACTTGATTTCTTTGCCCAATAGGACCTTGCCATGTGTGTATACTTAGTTTTAATTAAAAAAACAAAAGTAATTAGTTTTAATTAGATTTTGGCAATGGTTCTTCTTGACGTTTAAATTGCAGGTGGTTGTTGTGGGTGAAAGGAAGAAGAAGGTGATATTTCATTTTAGTCCCTGCATTTTGATTGTATTCAAAAAAAGGACTTAAACTTTAAAAGTCCTTAAAAAAGGATTTTGCATTTCAGTCCCTAAAGGTTTAATTAGATTTTGGCAATGTAATTTTTTTTTACTTTTTTCTGGTTTTTTTATTTCTAGTATTGTATTTTTTTTTAATTTAATGAAGTATTTTAAGTTTTTAATTAAAAAAATAATAATTGTGTAATGATTGGAAGGGGTGTTATTGGGCATTATTCCCACTACGACACTTTTGCAATAACGCCCAATAATACCCTCATGCTGACTGGACTGACACATGCAGAAAACGCCCCAGGGTGGGGACATTATTCATCTAACCACTACACATGGTCTAAGTTATAAGAAGGTGTCGAAAAGCTTAGCCAAAACACCCCCTAAATTAGAATACCATTATTTTTTTCTTCTGCTAAACCCTAATTTTGGCGCTTACACACTTGCAGTCCAATTTTCAAGCACACCCTCCTCTCCTTGTTCATCTAAGCTAATCTTTCAAGAACTGGACTGATAATGTCTATTGATTCACTGGTTTAATAGGATTTGTTTCAAATATTAATGTAAGTGTAAATATATAATCATATAAAATCAAAAAATGGTGTTCCTCTTCCACTTTATTGTAACATGGTTCAATTTCAATCTTTGTACCAATCTAGTTGACTTACTAACCCATCTTCCTTATTGTTTCAAGCTCCATTGTAACTTCTTGCATGCTAGGTCTGTTCCCACGTAAGGGGTCAAGGCATCTATGTACCAAGTCACATGCTGCACTTAGCTGCTCATCAGTTGCCTCCTCTAAAACTTGAGGATCAACACTCTCACGCAATCGATTTTCGTTGGTTTCCTTCACAAAATATGTTGAGAGTCTTATATCATCTTCATCTCTTTGCCTATCAAAGGGTTTTTTTCCGGTCAAGAGTTCTGTGAGAACCACTCCAAAGGCATACACATCAGCCTTATCTGTAACTTGACGTGTATAGATATACTCAGGATCCATGTAACCTAACGTCCCTTCAACATGTGTAGTGAATTGATCATGATTCACAGGGATTAATATCGAGGAGCCAAAATCTGAAATTTTTGCGGTGTAGTTTTCGTCCATCAAAATGTTAGCAGACTTCACATCTCTATGTATGATGGACATTGTTTCGTATCTGTGCATGTACGCAAGTGCATCAGCAGATTCTTGTGCTATCCTTAAACGATTATCCCATGACAATATCTCCGTGACCCTAGTTCCACTGTGAAGAAGATGATGAAGAGTTCCATTAGAAACAAATTCATAAACTAGCAAGGCGCCCTCAGTTTTGAAACAACATCCCAAAAGCTTCACCACGTTCTTGTGATTAATTTTTTCTAGAATTACAATTTCAGTTATCAGTTGTTCCAATCGGCTTTGGCCCAATATTCTGTGATTCTTGATGGCTACCACACGCTTATCTTGTAGTATTCCCTTGTAGACAGTGCCCTGAGCTCCTCTTCCGAGAATCATATCTTGTGCGTAATTGTCGGTCGCCTTTTTTAGCTCTTTAACTCCAAAGATTTTGATGGAACCAAAATAGTTGGGTTTTAGTTGAAGGATTTTAGTCGAAAAATATGTAAATGACTGAGCGCCATTTTGCTGGAGGATTTTGTTTCTAAGCATAAGGGGGCGTTTGGTTCGTGGAATGGAATGGAATGGAATTAGGAAGTTTTTCTTTGTAAAATTGATCTTGGTTGAGGGAGGGAGGAATTTGAAATCCTTCACTCTAATGATATTTGTGACTATTTCAACATTCCTTAGAAATCCTTCACTCTAATGAAGGAATGGAATGGAATGTTGAAATAGTCACAAATTTCATTAGAGTGAAGGATTTCAAATTCCTCCCTCCCCCAACCAAGATCAATTTTACAAAGAAAAACTTCCTAATTCCAATTCCTACACATTCCACGAACCAAACGCCCCCTAAGTAGCTTCCTCTTCTTGGGCATGCGCAGCCCAAATTCAATACCTATTTGTGATTATTATGAGCACATTAACATACATTGTAAACAGTACAATATCGATAACCACCAAGGTGTGTGGCATTTCCCTTAACGAGGTGTGTGGCATAAAATAAGGGGATGCTTTATGTTTATGGGCAAGATGGAAATGATTCAATAGGTTAAAATCAAAGCACACGAACATTGGGAATTTTGAGATCAAACAATGATCACGACTCTTTTCTTACTCTTTTACTAAATTCAAGAACGGTCTGCTTATCTGCTAAAAGAATTTCAATGACACCTTTTAAATGCTTGAACAGTCTTGAAGGAAAAGAAATAACCAAAGCGGACTCGATAAACATGGAAAATAAATCAAATATAAACCCATTGGTAAATACTGAAGTCGGCCCGGGTCAAACAATTAACGGGGCATCAGGTTAGAATGCTAAAACATGAAAATTCAGATAAATATAACAAATATAAACCCATAACGAAATTGTTTTGTCCTCGCAATCTCAGGCTAGATAAATGAGAAGAATGGAATACCTGAGTTTTTGTCGTTGGGGGTGATTGAAAATGTATTAGCCTGTCTGCCAAATACTGACTTCCCTGCGGCTCGCAACGAGCTATTGGTTTTCTCTTGTAAGTTGAATACAGATTCAAGAGTGGAGACAACCTCAGGCATGGTAGGACGATGTTTTGGGCGCGTGTCCAAACATCTTTCTACGATATGAACAAACCCCTTTAAACATATTGGGGATAAAAGAACCTGGTTTCGGGTATTAGAAAACCCTATACGGGTATGCAAAAAACCCGATGTCGTTGCTTTTTTATTTCATATTTTTTGTATTTTTATGTTTCCAACTCCATTTTTGGGTTTATATACTTTTAACATAATAACATGAAACTTCCAACACATTTGAAAGAAACTTAGAAGTATTACAGGATTACATATCATAAAAGTGCATACATAATCGGGTATCAAAAAACCCGATGCGGGTATTAAAATAGCCCGGGTATAAATCAAGTTAAAAGCCCTGGTTCATGTTCGAGTTCTTATAGCAAATACCATACACGGACCTGTCGGGTTTACAATACCCTGTTCTTATAAAACCTGGGTTTGGGTTTTTTTGTGCACCACTACTAATGTGGCTCGTATAAATTTTGGAGCTAGTTTGAGGTTGCTCGAGCAAAAAGCCCATCTAAAATAGACCGATAAACATAGCCCGTAAAAAAGCCTAAAGAAACTTAGTAGGGACTAGGGGGTATTAAATAACTGAGCCCAACTATGAGCCCATGAAGTCGAAAATTACTAAATAATTATTTTTTCTTCATAATTTTTAAGAACTGGACTGATAATGTCTATTGATTCACTCACTGGTTTAATAGGATTTATTTCAAATATTAATGTAAGTGTAAATATATAATCATATAAACATTCAACAAAAGAGAGACTGGTAGTATTTTTAGAACCGGACTCGATGTCTATTGATCCATAGATTAAATTGGATTTATTACAAGTTATGTAAGTGTAAATAGTAATCATATAAACACTCAACAAAAAAGAAACAAGTTTAAATGTAAATCATCTTAAAAAACTAAATCAAATTAAATAATAATTTTCTTAAGCTGTAAAAGTAGAAATTTATTTATAAATTATAGAGAATATTTAAAGAGTAAATTACTGTTTTGCCCCTATGGTTTAGCCAGTTTAACTATTTAAGCCCTAAAAGGAATCTTTTAACATATCAGACCCTAAGATTGCATTTTATAATGGTTTTGGCCCCTAACACTAACTTTGTTAGTTTTTTGTAGTTAAGTGTAAGGGTAATTAGGTCATTATATATCTTAGGGGCTGTTTTTGATAATTAAAAAGTTCTTTTAATATTTAAGAGATTGTTAATGCAATTACTCATGTTTTTTTTGTTATTTCGTTATTTTCACGATTATTATTTAACAAAATACATTTTAAATATACAAATAAATATGTATTTTCATTAACCGTTTATTTTTATAAAAGTCGTTTTAAAAAATAATTTGTTATTTTACATTTTGTTTAAACCCTCTATCGTTTTTAAAATTGTTTCTTTTTAAACCATTTGTTTTTTAAATTCGTTCGTTTTAAAGTCGTTTGTCTTTTAATTTTTTTTAAACACTTTATTTTTACCATTCTTTTTAAAATCATTTATTGTTAAACATTCTAAACTACTCACTTTTTAGGTCTTTCATTTTTATTTTTTTTACAAAACGACGTGTATAAAAAACAAAAGAAATGTAAGATTTGAAAAGAAAGAAACATTCTAATAAAAAGTTTGTAAAAAATCGTTCATTTTTCAAACTTTTTTTAGAATGATTTATTTCTTTTTCAAATATTCCATTTCTTTGGACCGTTTATTTATTCAAAATTCATTATTTTTAACCTTTCGTTTATTAAATTCATGAGTTTTTTTTTAATTCCTTACACTTGTTAACTTATTTTTTTAAGGTTTTGTTTTTTTATAAGCGTCATTTTTTAATCTTTGATTTTTGAAATCGTTCATTTTCTGAATTTCTTTTTCTCTAACGGCTATAAGTAATCTGGATACAAAGTTTAAAAAATGAACAATTTCAAAAGTGGTTCTAAAAGGAACGGTTTAAAAAGAAACGCTTTTAAAAAGTAACGACTTAAAATAGCGAGTTGTTTAAAAAAGTTAAAAAAATGATTTTAAAAAGAATAGTATAAAATGAATCGTTATAAAAAACTTTAAAAGATAAACAACTTTGGACGATTTTAATAAACAGACGGTTTAAAAATGAATAATAATTTTAAAAACAATACACGGTTTTAAAAAATGTTAAAAAACAAATGATTTTCAAAACGACGTTTATAAAAAACAAACGCTTAACGAAAATACATATTAATTGTATATATAAAACATATTTTGTTTAATAATAATCGTTAAAATAGCGAAATAATAAAAATTTAGTAATTGCATTATAATCTCTTAAATATTAAAATAACTTTGTAATTATCAAAAATAGCCCCTAAGGTTTATAATTACTTAATTACCCTTACACTTAACTGCAAAAAAAGTAACAAAGTTAGTGTCAGAGGCCAAGACCATCATAAATGTAACCTCGGGGTCTAACATGTTAAAATATTCCTTCTTGAGCTGAAATTGTTAAATTAGCTAAACCACAGGAGCCAAAACAGTGATTTACTTATATTTAAATATGCTAAAAGAAAAGTCCGATGAAAGAAATCAAAATTGATCATTTGTAGTGAATGATAAAAGTCTAATTGTATGTTCTTTTTATTATCTTTCAATCCAATCAAATGTCAATTTAACTTCACCTTTGACTTGGTGATATGGGGATGAGAAAGAAAGAAATCAAAATTGATCTTTTGTAGTGAATGATAAAAGTCTAATTGCATGTTCCTTTTTCCTATCTTTCAGTCCAATCAAATGTCAATTTAACTTAACCTTTGACTTGTTGATATTGGGATGAGAAAAGTCTTTTGATTGAGGAGGTTGTCGTAAACACCAAACTGATCAAAGAAGTTAAAAAGTGGAGACGGCGCCAACGAGGTAGTAGTGGAGTGGTTGGGGAAAGACTTGACGTTCCTTGTGACCCAGATTCGACTCCCACTATCCCCATTATTTTCTGCAGCATCCAGATGAAGGGCGAATACGGGTGGCGCCGGTTCGTCTTGGATGGGAGACGAGATTTTACCAATTATTTCACTGTCATGCCTTCGGCTGAGTGGAGGTCGGGTTTCCGCACATCTGGAAGAGCCAAGGGGCTGGCGACGGTCGAGTAGTCAACCTCGGCTACGACGCCCGGTGTTTCTCAAAAGTGGAGACAGTATTAGCCATTCACTTGCGAGTGGCGACCACGCGCCTGCTCCAGCCGAAAAAGTATGCTGACACGACCAACGTCATCTCCTTGTGACGTCAGAACACTCTGCCGAAGGAAAAGTCACCTTTTCCTGTTGCAAGAGTCACCATCAATCTCACCAACCCCTCGAGCAAAATCCCTCACAAACGTAAGCAAGAAACCACCTCTACTACCTGCACGCTTACGCCAAATTGGCTCATTCCTACACGCCGACCATGCCTGCACGCATACGCCGATCTGGCTCATTACTGCACGCCAGGCTACACTAACATGCGTACGCCGATTTAGCTCATTACTGCACACTAGTCTACACCTATGTGCGTATAAAGATCTGGCTCATTCCTGTACGCTAATCCTTGCACGCAAGCACGCGCCAACTTGACCCATTTGCACGCGCCGATGGCCACATGTATACTGTCACACCCCAAAAATGTCGTAGCGGAAATACAAACGTGGCGGTGACGGAGGTTGGTACCCATAAATGTCTTAATGGTAGATGCAATATTTATGTTGGACATTTGGTTTATTTTAAAACATAAGTTTTAAGTTTCCACGTTCATCACAACCACATCATAGTTGTTTGACCCTTAGGGGTCTTATTACACACGGTCCCAAAAGTAGTTTAAAAGTGTCCAAACGTCATTTATAAATAGTATATTTATTAATTTGTAAAAGTGTCCAAACTTCATTTATTTATTTAACAATCGTATCAACAACCACATGACAACACAGGCCAAAATTCCCGAAGCCGAACTCATGTACATGAAGAGCACGTAAAAATCAAGTGTCAACACAAAGGAAGGTGAGTTCCCATATTCAAATTTGTTACAATTTGTTTAAGAAAAACTTTCTTGTTATATATTTTTTAAATGGGAATAAGCATCCATATAAAATTAAGAAAGTAAATTTTATTTTTCCATATAAACGTTTAAAGATCCGCTATCGTTAGCGTTTTTCTGAAAACCTCCGCTACAGACTATTTTCCATAAATGTTGTATTAAATTTCAGTCCGTATTTCGGTTTTGTAAGTTTGCAAGACATTACGAGCTTTATAATAACAACGAGGTTCTTATCAATACTAGACAATTATAGAATGAAATTCGTCGTTATGTGGACACGGAGCTACCGGTCATGACGGGGTTGTCAACCCGATAGATCTATCAACAATTTCATGTGTTCAATACTTAATGATTAAAATGGCTATAACACTCCACCCAAGGTGCCCCACAATTAGGTCACCCAGTTGCCTTCCTAAATTGAACAAAATATATAACATACTAGAAAGATAAATTTAATAAGGTGCTCTCAGACACCCACACTCCTGCGTTCCGTGTAGAAACGTCTTTATACCAATGAAAATCTCATTTTCCTCGAAAACAGTTTTATTATCGATCAAATCTCATTTCTCCCCGAAACATATTTATATCAATAAAATCCCGTTTCTCCCTGAAACATATTTATATCAATCAAATCTCGTTTCTCCCTTAAACATATTTTTAAATCATACACATTTCCAAATCCATGTTTTTCCATAAAACATATCATATCATTCAAAAATCATATTTTCCACGAAAATACATTTTAGATTATACAAAGGCATACTTTATACAAAAACATATATTTATCCTTTTAAAGGCGTGTTCTTCCCCCTAAAACAGTATATAAAACAGTAAAAGAGGGGTTTAGTGACACTCACCTTTGAGTGCGTTTTACATTATCGCAATCCCTCAAATTGATCTACACGTCCTAATTTAAATAAGAACAATTTAATAATCAATTATTCTACGAACAACTAAGTTTCTCAAATACTTAGAATTTTCACATAACTTTGAAATTTTCTCAAAAAATCTTTGTTTTGATTATGTTGCCGTATATATATATATATATATAGGGTTAGGTTAACGTACAAATGCCCTTATCGTAGATTACGTACGCTACAATCTTAGCCGTCCGATCATCTTCCCGCATTGAATTCGCATGTTGTTTTTTTGTAACAATTTCGCATGTTGGTTTTTTAACATGCGAGTTCATCAAAATTACCACATGCGAAATTGTTACAAAAACAACATGCTATTTCATCAAAATTATCACATGCGAAATTGGTACAAAAAACAACATGCGAATTCATCAAAAATTATCACATGCGAAATTGTTATAAAAAAACAACATGCTATTTCATCAAAATTATCACATGCGAAATTGGTACAAAAAAACAACATGCGAATTCATCAAAAATTATCACATGCAAAATTGTTATAAAAAAACAACATGCGATTTTAAAATGCGGGAAGATGATCTGACGGCTGAGATTGTAGCGTACGTAATGTACGATAAGGAATATTGTACAGTATACTTTCCCTATATATATATATATATATATATATATATATATATTACGATTTTTAGCGACTTGAACGATTTTGTTGGTGACCCTCATTATGTTATATCTGTTATCACACCCGTTTAATATATCTACGATTTGCGCTTCGTAATATATTTACATAAACGTGAATATATTATCATATAACATTACACAAGTATTACAACAACTTATATATTTCATCATTAGCATTTACACACGAAATAACCCATCAAGTTAACCTACGTATTATTTTCATGCTCGACAAATAAGTTATGTATTTAACGTGATATTTAACGAAATTATCGTTTTAACCGGACAAGTATACATGCATAGTCCTAACTCCTACTATCATGTCAACACTTAATTTATCACCTTACATGTATCCATATTCACATATCACATTGCAACACATAAAGTTCACCATTGAACAAACCGTTTTCGTGTACGTTGAAATATGCGTATTTTATCGTCTCGGTAATGTTTTCGGGCGACGGAAGTCAGTATGACTAGCCAAACACCAAGGATACTTAATATAAGTTAAAATACTTATATTTATTATAAAAATATCAGTTTACATTCTGATTTAAAACAGTTTTGCAAAAATCACTTTAAAGCCGATTTTTACCGTTTTTAACGCATAGTCTTGTACCGAACTTTACCGTAACCATCCCAAATCATCACAACTTGATATTTTAAAACAACACATGTTGTTTACTGATTAAAATGGTGGTTATACTCATGATGGTGCAGATTTCATGTATGTCATATAAATCACACAATTTCACCCATTTTACTACCTTTTAAGCTTCATGTACAACATGCAAAGCTACTAAACTTTTGACATAATTTTATAACATCATAACAAATCATATAATATTATTTTAAATGTTCATATCTGTTTTAACCCAATTTTATCATATCATTTCAAGTTCACCAACTTATGATTATTTAAACATCATATGTAATTATGTACAAGTACCTAATGTGTGGCAGCCCCCGATCCCTGCCCCAGGAGCGGGTGCCGCGAGCATCCAGATCAGTGGTATCAGTGTTTATTAATTTAGCAGCGGAATACATTAGGACCATAGTTAGGAAATATTTTTATCAGAAACACCAAACTTTTTATAATAATAAATCATTGGGATAAAACCCAAGTTCTTTTGAGAATACATTTATAGGGATAACCCTAATTAGTGAAAACAAAAATTCTTTTTTATTTAGGTAACTTTTATAGCCACTTTTCCAAGCCTTCAGTGCTCTCCAGCTGGCTTCTATTGGCTTTCACATTTTGTTACCTGAAACGCGTTTAAAAACATTTTATCAACAAGAAATACTGGTGAGTGCATAGCAGTTTAATCAAAATAGCTTTTAAAATTTCACAGTATTGAGAGCGATTACAATGTTTATATCTACACAATTACTCATTCAGTACTGTAAATCCTGACTGGTGGGTCATATTACTCATTGGCTAACTCTTTGTGCAATGGTAACGTCTTTCACATTTTGTATACAAAACCCCAACATACCGACAGTAATTGAAGAATACATAGGCTCAATCACTGTTAATTACATTTTAAAACATTTGAGGTTTTGTAAAAATAGTTTATAAAAAGCAGATGTACTCACAAAAAGAGTTTATAAAAGGGGAATGACTCACGTTGTTGACTTAGGTTGTCACACCCTGACTTTTGCGGAAGCGTATGATGTGTGACTTGCTCAATATCATTGCATTCAATTATAATAATCAATTATATGATTAAAACAAAATGTTCATCCATTCATAAGATTGGAATGTTACAACACAAGTCATTTAAGTTTCAACCAAAACCCTCAGGTTATGATACAAAACAAACGTGGATGACATCTAAACTTGAATTTTTCGTCTTGAAAACAACACGAACGCCCAAGGTCCAGCTTGTTTCCTGAAATACATGTAAGTTTTGGAAAATCGTCAACATAATGTTGGTGTGAGTTCATGCAGTTTTTGTATAGAATGTTTTGTACTTGAATGAAAACATGGTATGTAATTTGTAAAAACGTATCTGAAACTGAGTTCTGTAAATGTAAGGAAAACGAGATCGCTAATGGTTTGCAAGGCCATTAACATGTGACACGACATAGGACGCATCCAAACCATAGGCATTTTTAGTTGTCGATCCACGACTGTCGATTTACGACTAGAGACACAAAAGCACTACTTGGTAAAAGAGTGGCCAAGAGTGTGGTTGCCTGAAACCCATTAGATCTAACCTTTTGTTCCGCGGTCTTGGTATGTAACTGATTAATGGTGCTTATGGCACCCTATTCGTGACATGATCTAAAGTATCATTCCTTAGTTTTAATATTCAACATACCATAACACATGTATTTTCCCCAAGTTTAGAAGACAAGTAAAAGTTTAAAAGTGGGGACATGAACTCACAACTTTGCGTATCCTACGCCGTAAACTTCACCGGTTGGTTTCGTAGCGTCGTGACCTATACGTGTTCTATTAATGTTAGTCACTAGACTTGTATCACACAAGTACAAGTCGCCATCTTTTGTTTATGTATAGTTTCTTTGTACGTTCATTCTTTGTGAGGGTCGTGCCCTTGTTTGTCGAGTCTTGCCCGGTTGTCATGTCTTTACACTTTGAGCATGTTATGTGTTTTTGTAAATATATATTTTCCTCCTCAAATATATATTCGTTTATGTAGACTTTTCGAGGTAATAAGTTGTTAAAAATAATTTATATTTTTAACTTTTCAAGTATGTTACTTATATTATTTTCCCAAAAATAAATATAAGTATTTTGTGAAATAATATTTTCAATATTATTTTTTGTACAAGTATTCTTAGGAAAGTATACTTGTATTTTATGTAAATACTTGTGAATTTTGTATTATTCACTAGAAATCAATACTTTGATTTTTATTACTTTCCGGAATTATATTTCTTAAAATAATATATTTTTAAGACTTGTATGAAATATATATATATATATATATTTTGTCATGCTATAAAATATATATAATCATTCTCGTTATTCACCCGATTTTTGTATAAATTCCATTACTTGGTAATGGTTATATATTTTTGTCCAAAACTACAAATTTAAGTCCATAGTGTCCATATTCAATAATATGTTAAGAAATATATTTTCTTGCATTTGCCCATGTGTTTCTTTGTGAGGTATTTTGTTTACTTGTATACTCATGTATTCGTATGTATTTGTATGTGTATTTTTGTATTCATACTCCTTGGGAGTACTTAGTGTATTTTCAAGTTCCTAATACACTACTACATATAATACACATAGTATACACTTAGCAAAAAATTTGGTGTTCACTAAATATATATATTTTCTCTAAAAATATACATACTTAATATTAATTTTAAATTGAAGAAACCATCAATTCTTGACTTGTAATTTTACACAAAAATTAGGGAAACCTTGGCAAATATTTTTAGGTGGATTTTTGGGGAATAAGTTTCACAAAAACTTATATTTTTCCAAGTGTCAAAATTTTATAAAATTTTTGACATAGTTTCCCCTAAAAATGGAGGTTTCCCATGTTTTCAAAACACGTGTTTATTTTCTTTTCAACATCAAAATAATTTCTCAACAATAATCATCAACAACATACACTAATTTCTTCATATGAGACATCATGGTGAACTTGATTTTTGTTAAAAATGTGTAGTCTTCTAGATCTACACTTAACATAAGATGATCTTTTCAAAAACAAGTGTTCTTGAGTATTTTAAGCAAACTTTTATGAAACTTTATTTTATTAACCAACTCGTCCATGAGTTTAATGGTCTTTAAAGTTTATAAACCATGTTCTAAAACCACTTTTATGTTTATTAGAAAAATCATTATTTTTAACATCATGTTTAACCATGGTTCTTTCAAGATCCATGCTTAATAACTTTAGATCTTTCAAAAACTAGCTTTATGTTAAATTTTCAACAAACCTTCCATGAATTTTAGTTTCAAAAATTTGTTCTACACACACTTTATTACTCCAAGATTACAAGTTTATGCATAAAAATACATTTTTCATGTTCACATAATGCTTCATATGTTCATCTTCAAGTTTAACCATGGATCCTTCAAGATCCATGCTTAAACTTGTTAGATCTAAGATTTAACATACTTGATCTAAACATAAACACAAGATATAACATCAACAACTTCATCACACACACTAAAAATTCATGTAATCACTTATTTTCTTCATGAATATGCTAGATCTTCTTATTTTTAACATTAGAAGTTAAGTTGTTTAGATGGTGAATCTTGTACATAACATAAACATGACTTAAATTAGTGATCAAGAAGCTTACTACTAGCTCTAATGGCTAGGGAAGTGGCTCAAAAATGATGAAGATGAATATGGAAGAAAATGAGAGGTTAAAAGCTCCACAAGGTGGTCCTTCAAGTTCCTACACTTCAAGCTTCCTCAGATAGCCTCCACACACCTCTAGATCACCTTGGATTATAAGATTGAAGCTTGGAAATGGTGGTGGTAGTGTGGTGATGGTGAGCCGTGAGCAAGCAAGAAGGAAAGGAAGAAGATGAAGTGAATGTGTAGTATGATTAGTTTAGGATCTTATAAGATTTTCTAAATCTCTTATGGCATAATTCTTAGAATATTCCCCAACATAATATCTAATAAAATCAAATGAAATCAAATAAAATCAACTAAAATCTTTAGGTGGGACCCATAGGAGCCGGATTTGGTGAAAGGGGGGGGGGGTAAATGTAAATTTTTGGAAGTTAGGGGTTTAAAGTGCAAATTAGAAGGTTTATGTATGTTTAAGTGTGTTTAGGTGTTTTTATGATTTTTAAAGTGTTCTAGCATCAATACTAGTTTAATATCATAAAAACATTACTTCTAGTCAAATTTTGATGTCTCGGTTATTGTCCGGTTGTTCGGTTCGTTAAAGTGCTGAATTGCGCAGTTTCACTGGGTATGAAGCACCTTTTGTGGCAGTTTCAATTCCCGACACTTTGTAAGTTATTTTGGACAATAAAACACAAATTATGCATGATATTATTGTGTTAAATAGCTGATTTATAGATGAATTATGCAGATTTCTGCATTTAAAGTGAGTTTCGGGTGCTTTTTAGTGCATAGTTTAGCTTCCGGAAAGTTTATATGTTAACCCTTGTATCCATACTTGGGTTTTAATATACTTTAGATGTTGGACCTACTCCTAGGCCCTAATTCTATTGTCTGACTGCTTTCTGCAGAATTGCTGACACAGTGTGTCTTACCAGTGAGTTTACTAGTCTTTCTGATGCAACGCTTAAAGTGATGCATAAAGCAATATTTGAAGTATAAAACGTGCCTGAATTCATATGTTCAACATGTAATCAGACAATGTTGACATTTAAGCACATAATTACAGATATTACATAATAATTAGACTGTACGGAAATTACCGGTTTTGTGCCAGTTGTCACAGTCTCCCCCCGTTAAAAGAATTTCGTCCCGAAATTCAGGCTGAGTTATCTCCCGCAGGAGCTTTCTCGAAAAGGTGGGGGTATTTGGCTTTGAACCGGTCTTCACGTTCCCACGCGTACTCGGGTCTGTGCTTAGAGATCCAACGTACTTTGACAAGGTTAATGCGACTCCTCCTTGTTTTATAGATCTTCCAATCCATTACCTCAACAGGCTGTTCTATAAATCGGAGTGTGTCGTCGATATGCACCTCATCCGCAGGGATGATAACTGTTTCTTGGGTTGGACTCTTTTTGAGGTTGGATACATGGAACGTATCATGCACACCATTAAGTTCTTCCGGTAACTCCAACTTGTACGCCATGGTACCAATCTTTTCCAAGATCTTGAATGGTCCAATGTATCGTAGATTCAATCTTTCCACGTTTTCCGAATTTTGCTACACCTTTCCAAGGTGAGACTTTCAACAGGACTTTGTCTCCCACCTCGAATTCTAAAGGGTTTCGTCTTCGATCAGCGTAGCTCTTTTGTCGATCACGAGTCGCCTTAATGCGCTCTCGGATCTGCATGATCTTATCGGTTGTTTCTTGAACAAGTTCAGGACCAATCAACTGCTTGTCTCCAGTGTCTGCCCCACACAAGGGTGAACGACACTTGCGGCCAATAGAGCTTCGAACGGTGCGGCTTTTATGTTTGTATGGTAGCTGTTATTATAGGAGAACTCAACTAGAGGTAGATGAGTATCCCAGCTTCCGCCTAAATCCATAACATATGCACGAAGCATATCTTCCAGTGTTCATATGGTCCGTTCACTTTGGCCGTCCGTTTGCGGATGGATGGCCGTGCTTAGATCTAGCTGAGATCCGAAGGCCTCCTGGAAGGATTGCCAGATCTTTGAAACAAAACGTCCATCTCTGTCTGAAATAATTGAAATAGGCACTCCATGACATGGCACTATTTCCTTAAGATATAGCTCAGCAAGCTTTCCAGTGCTATCCTTCTCTCGGATCGGTAGGAAATGTGCAGACTTCGTCAATCGATCAACTATCACCCATATCATATCATGCCCTCTAGGGGTCCTGGGTAATTTGGTTATGAAGTCCATTGAGATTTACTCCCACTTCCACATAGGTATTTCGGGTTGTTGCAGCAGGCCAGACGGTTTGTGATATTCGGCCTTAACCTTAGCACAGGTTAGGTACTTTCCAACATAAACAGCAACATCGTTTTTAAGTTTTGGCCACCAATAATATTCTTTCAAGTCTTGATACATCTTGTCCGATCCTGGGTGGATCGAGTATCTCGACTTGTGAGCTTCATCAAAGATGACTTCTCGAATACCGCCATAGAGCGGAACCCAAATACGCCCCATAAAGTATAAGGTTCCCTCTTCGTTTGGCACCAATTTCTTCCCCATACCTCTGAGATATTTAGCTCTACAATTCTCCCTCTTAAGGGCTTCTTGTTGGGCGTCATGAATGCGTGCAGTGAGGTTTGTCCGAATGGTCATTTCCAATGCTCGAACCCTTAGGGTCTTAACCCTTTCCTTTCGGCTTAACGCGTCTGCTACTACGTTTGCCTTTTCAGGATGGTACTTAATCTCACAATCATAATCGTTTAGCCACTCAACCCACCGTCGTTGACGCCTATTTAATTCCTTCTGATCAAATATGTGTTGTAGGCTTTTGTGATCAATGAAGATAGTACATCGAGTACCATTTAAATAATGCCGCTAGATCTTCAAGGAAAATATCACCGCGCCTAGCTCCAGGTCGTGAGTGGTGTAGTTCTTCTCATGAACTTTCAACTGTCTTGAAGCATAAGCGATGACCTTTTGGCGTTGCATGAACACGCAACCCATACCTTGACGCGAAGCATCGCAGTATACCACGAAGTCCTCAGTGCCTTCGGGTAAAGATAGTATTAGTGCATCGCATAGCTTACTTTTGAGAAGTTGGAAGGCTTCTTCCTCTATATCTCCCCATTTGAACTTCTCGTCTTTCTGCGTAAGAGAAGTCAGCGGTTGAGCTATCTTGGAGAAATTCTCGATAAATCGGCGATAATAGCCCGCTAATCCCAAAAATTATCGAACTTCAGTTGGAGTTTTGGGGGCTTCCCAATTCTTTATCGCTACTATCTTGGCTGGGTCTACATGAATACCCTTCTCGTTCACAACATGACCAAGGAACTGTACTTCGTGAATCCAAAATTCGCACTTTGAGAACTTTGCATAAAGCTTCTCTCTCTTCAGTAGTTCCAGCTGGTCCTAGGGTGTTGTTCATGCTCTTCTTTCATTCGGGAATAAATTAGAATATCACCGATAAATACAATCACAAATTTATCAAGATATGGTTTGCAAACACGATTCATCAGATCCATAAACACTTTTGGCGCGTTCGTCAATCCAAATGGCATCACAAGGAACTCGTAATGCCCATAACGAGTCATGAACACAGTCTTTGGTACGCTCTCTTCTTGGATCCTTAGCTGATGATATCCAGATCGAAGGTCGATCTTGGTGTAATAACTCGATCCTTGCAACTGATCGAATAAGTCGTCAATCCTCGGTAGTGGATACCGCTTCTTGACAGTGAGCTTATTCAGTTCTCTATAATCGATATACATCCGCAGTGTTCCATCCTTCTTCTTCACAAACAAAACTGGAGCTCCCCAAGGCGAGAAGCTCTGTCTTATGAATCCTTTATCCAATAACTCCTGAAGTTGTGTAGATAATTCTTGCATCTCGGATGGAGCAAGTCGATAGGGAGCCTTGGCTACAGGAGTGGCGCCTGGAACCAAGTCTATACGGAATTCGACTTGTCGTTGCGGAGGTAGTCCCGGCAAATCTTCGGGAAAAAACATCGGGGAAATTCCTTCACCACAGGAATGTCTTCGAGTTTCGGCTCCTCAACCTTCTTATCTACTACGTGCGCCAGGAATGCAACACGTCCTTTTCTTAAGCACTTATGCGCCTTTATACAGCTAATGATTCGCAGAGGCATGTCTCGTTTCTCTCCATGCACAATGAGAGTTTCATCATTCGCAAGAGGGATGCGAATAATTTTCTCATGACAAACAACTTCAGCCTTATTCTTGGATATCCAATCCATGACGACTACCACATCAAAACTACCTAAACCAATTGGTAGAGGGTTGATAGAGAATTTTCGTATCCCCAAGTCCAAGTATACAACCCTTAGTAACTTTATCCATTTCGACTGATTTCCCATTTGCCAGGTCTATAGCCTGTGGGGAGTCTAGTTTACTTATTCCTAAGCCAAGTATATACTTAAGTTCCATAGACTTAATACCAAAGTCGACGCCGGTATCAAATAGAACGGATGCAATGTGTCGGTTTATAAGGAACGTACTCGTAACTACGTTCGGGTCCTAGCGTGCCTTGCGTATTCCCTTCATGAAAATGCTCCCAAGAGCTTGAACTTTTCTTCGGGTAGTCCTTCTGATAGTGTCCTTTGTCACCACATTCGTAGCAGTTCTTGGCCCTTGCCATTGCTATTTCTGTCCTAAATTCCATTCACATGTCTCATACCAGACCAGCATGCCTCCTTGCTATGCCCGGTCTTGCCCCAATTTCACACCTACGTGTCCTGCACGGACCTGTGTGATAATAACCACATTTATCACACTTTGGTGGTTCTCCTTGGTAGTTTTTATCACCTAACTTAGTCGTGACAACGAATGCCTTGACTTTCCTAGTCGCAGCGGTTTCCTTATGTTTGTTGTTTGCTTTAGAGCTTTACTTGGGATGTGTATACTTCCTCTTATTTCGTCGTTGTTTTCACTGTTGTTTGCTTCGTATTGGACGATTGCTTCAGCAACTTGTTGGTTCCACAGAGCTTCAGGCTCAGCTCTTGTTGCACGTAAAGGTTCTGATTAGACTCGGCCAGCGTTTCCTTTGTTGTGGTTCCATGTGCTTCTCATGTATAAAACACATTGACGTGATTAAACATTTATTTTGGAATAAATGTTGTTGTCTTGCGTAGCAAACCTCCTCGGAGTCACCTTACGCCGATTGATGCAAGTCATCTAGGGCTATAGAAATTCGGTGAGGTCTTCCCTTCACCTTGTTCCTTGTTTATTCCTCAAGTCTCCGTCTATTCCATAGTCTTTAGTTTTACATAAATGTGTATGCTTCACAGGAGATGGGGGGTTGTGCATTACTATCACGTTTAGGAGAAAGTGATATTGAAAATGCAGAGATAAGGTCGTGAGGGTAGATGACTTCTTCCTCGGGACCGAATTGCGCCTTGCAGCAACCGTAAAGCGGTTTCCAGGGTGTGAATGCACTACCCAAATGATGGGGTGCACCACGGGGTAGAGAGGGTGGAAGTACTGATGGGTGCGTCGGTGTTGTAATATGGGTAGAAGTGTCAGACACGAAGTAGGCAAAGACATGTTTCCTACTTGTAAGGTGCTACAACAATTATCTAGGTATTACTAGATGAAGGTGTGAACACTTATAAAGTTTTGGATGGGTGGTGATCATTAGCTTGACCCGCAGAGTCCACCAGGATTTCCATGCACTACAAGTCGTTATTACGTGGGCCCCCGTAATAATAAATAGTCTTGCACGGTCACCCCAACTTTCCCTCGTTCAAAGCAGATGATCTACCATAGAGGGGACACTATTGTCCTTATACCTCTGACATGGAAAGGACCATTATGGTGGTCCACGCGCCATCATTCGTTTTTGCTACGCGCGTATAGGCACAATGCTTAGACGTAACAGGAATAAGGGGAATGCCTAGAAGTTGGAGGGGCACCTTCAAGATGAGTACTTCATCTTCCTTGATTAGATAGGAGTGTCGTCAATCTCGCTTCGTAAAAGCCACCGGGGTCTCGTCTCACTGATAAGGTCGCTGTCCAAGGTTGCCTCCTCCGCCTCGCCGTCACTGCCGTAGTCAGGAACCTTCGCATTCAAGGGAAAAGAACAACCATTTTCTACAGAATCCAGCTCGGGGCCTCGTTTGGTAATCAGCCATAAGCTCTGCAGTGTACGCGAGGTCGATAATCTCATTGCGCAAGTCAAGAACAATAATAGGATTTGAAGTCGAAGGTATCTCGTTCCCGTCAATAATCATTCTGTACACATATAGGCATATATATTAATATATAATAGCGTTACTTAGTATATACAAGCAAATAAATGCTACATGTCACGTATAACTCTCGTTTGTTCCTTCCTTTGAAAAAAATGTTGGATTCATGGATCTTGGCGCTTTTTGTAAATGCAATGAAAAACCTTTTGTAAAAATGTTTTCGTGAGAGAGTCCAAATGATTGTAGTCTAGACTCGAGAAGGAATCCTTTTTCACTACAATCGAAGCTCTGATACCAAAATGTCACACCCTGACTTTTGCGGAAGCTTATGATGTGTGACTTGCTCAATATCATTGCATTCAATTATAATAAACAACTATATGATTAAAATAAAATATTCATCCATTCATAAGATTGGAATGTTACAACACAAGTCATTCAAGTTTCAACCAAAACCCTCAGGTTATGATACAAAACAAAAGTGGATGACATTTAAACTTGAATTTTTCGTCTTGAAAACAACACCAGCGCCCAAGGTCCAACTTGTTTCCTAAAATACATGTAAGTTTTGTAAAATCGTCAACATAATGATGGTGTGAGTTCATGCAGTTTTTGTATAGAATGTTTTATACTTGAATGAAAACATGGTATGTAATTTGTAAAAACGTATCTGAAACTGAGTTCTGTAAATGTAAGGAAATCGAGATCGCTAATGGTTTACAAGGCCATTAACATGTGACACGACATAGGAAGCATCCAAACCATAGGCATTTTTAGTTGTCGATCCACGACTGTCGATTTACGACTAGAGACACAAAAGCACTACTTGGTAAAAGAGTGGCCAAGAGTGTGGTTGCCTGAAACCCATTAGATCTAACATTTTGTTCCGCGGTCTCGGTATGTAACTGATTAATGGTGCTTATGGCACCCTATTCGTGACATGATCTAAAGTTCATTCCTTAGTTTTAATATTCAACATACCATAACACATGTATTTTCCCCAAGTTTAGAAAACAAGTAAAAGTTTAAAAGTGGGGACATGTACTCACAACTTTGCGTATCCTGCGCCGTAAACTTCACCGGTTGGTTTCGTAGCGTCATGACCTATACGTGTTCTATTAATGTTAGTCACTAGACTTGTATCACAAAAGTACAAGTCACCATCTTTTGTTTATGTATATTTTCTTTGTACGTTCATTCTTTGTGAGGGTCGTGCCCTTGTTGGTCGGGTCTTGCCCGGTTGTCATGTCTTTACACTTTGAGCATGTTATGTGTTTTTGTAAATATATATTTTCCTCCTCAAATATATATTCGTTTATGTAGACTTTTCGAGTTAATAAGTTGTTAAAAATAATTTATATTTTTAACTTTTCAAGTACGTTACTTATATTATTTTCCCAAAAATAAATATAAGTATTTTGGGAATTATTTTTGTACAAGTATTCTTAGGAAAGTATACTTGTATTTTATGTAAATACTTGTGAATTTTGTATTATTCACTAAAAATCAATACTTTGATTTTTATTACTTTCCAGAATTATATTTCTTAAAAATAATATATTTTTAAGACTTGTATGAAATATATATATATATATATTTTGTCATGCTATAAAATATATATAATCATTCTCGTTATTCACCCGATTTTTGTATAAATTCCATTACTTGGTAATGGTTATATATTTTTGTCCAAAACTACAAATTTAAGTCCATAGTGTCCATATTCAATAATATGTTAAGAAATTTATTTCCTTGCATTTGCCCATGTGCTTCTTTGTGAGGGATTTTGTATACTTGTATACTCATGTATTCTTATGTATTTGTATGTGTATTTTTGTATTCATACTCCTTGGGAGTACTTAGTGTATTTTCAAGTTCCTAATACACTACTACATATAATACACATGGTATACACTTAGCACAAAATTTGGTGTTCACTAAATATATATATTTTCTCTAAAAATATACATACTTAATATTAATTTTAACTTGAAGAAACCATTATTTCTTGACTTGTAATTTTACACAAAAATTAGGGAAACCTTGGCAAATATTTTTAGTTGGATTTTTGGGTAATAAGTTTCACCAAAACTTATATTTTTCTAAGGTTCAAAATTTTTATAAAATTTTGACATAGTTTCCCCTAAAAATGGAGGTTTCCCATGTTTTCAAAACATGTGTTTATTTATTTTCAACATTAAAATAATTTCTCAACAATAATCATCAACAGCATACACTAATTTCTTCATATGAAACATCATGGTGAACTTGATTTTTGTTAAAAATGTGTAGTCTTCTGGATCTACACTTAACATAAGATGATCTTTTCAATAACAAGTGTTCTTGAGTATTTTAAGCAAACTTTTATGAAACTTTATTTTATTAACCAACCCATCCATGAGTTTAATGGTCTTTAAAGTTTGTAAACCATGTTCTAAAACCACTTTTATGTTTATTAGAAAGATCATTATTTTTAACATCATGTTTAACCATGGATCTTTCAAGATCCATGCCTAATAACTTTAGATCTTTCAAAAACTAGCTTTATGTTAAATTTTCAACAAACCTTCCATGAATTTTAGTTTCAAAAAATTGTTCTACACACACTTTATTACTCCAAGATTACAAGTTTATGCATAAAAATTCATTTTTCATGTTCACATAATGCTTCATATGTTCATCTTCAAGTTTAACCATGGATCCTTCAAGATCCATGCTTAACCTTGTTAGATCTAAGCTTTGACATACTTGATCTAAACATAAACACAAGATATAACATCAACAACTTCATCACACACATTAAAAATTCATGTAATCACTTATTTTCTTCATGAATATGTTAGATCTTCTTATTTTTACATTAGAAGTTAAGTTGTTTAGATGGTGAATCTTGTACATAACATAAACATGACTTAAATTAGTGATCAAGAAGCTTACTACTAGCTCTAATGGCTAGGGAAGTGGCTCAAAAATGATGAAGATGAATATGGAAGAAAATGAGAGGTTAAAAGCTCCACAAGGTGGTCCTTCAAGTTCCTACACTTCAAGCTTCCTTAGATAGCCTCCATACACCTCTAGATCACCTTGGATTATAAGATTGAAGCTTGGAAATGGTGGTGGTAGTGTGGTGATGGTGAGCCGTGAGCAAGCAAGAAGGAAAGGAAGAAGATGAAGTGAATGTGTAGTATGATTAGTATAGGATCTTATAAGATTTTCTAAATCTCTTATGGCATAATTCTTAGAATATTCCCCAACATAATATCTAATAAAATCAACTAAAATCTTTAGGTGGGACCCATAGGGGCCGGATTTAGTGAGGGGGGGGGGGGGGGTAAAATGTAAATTTTTGGAAGTTAGGGGTTTAAAGTGCAAACTAGAAGGTTTAAGAATGTTTAAGTGTGTTTAGGTATTTTTATGATTTTTAAAGTGTTCTAGCATCAATACTAGTTTAATATCATAAAAACATTACTTCTAGTCAAATTTTGATGTCTCGGTTATTGTCCGGTTGTTCGGTTCGTTACGGTTCGTTAAAGTGCTGAATTGCGCAATTTCAATGGGTATGAAGCACCTTTTGTGGCAGTTTCAATTCCCGACACTTTGTAAGTTATTTTGGACAATAAAACACAAATTATGCAGATATTATTGTGTTAAATAGCTGATTTATAGCTGAATTATGCAGATTTCTGCATTTAAAGTGAGTTTCGGGTGCTTTTTAGTGCATAGTTTAGCTTCCGGAAAGTTTATATGTTAACCCTTGTATCCATACTTGGGTTTTAATGTACTTTAGATGTTGGAACTACTCCTAGGCCCTAATTCTATTGTCTGACTACTTTCTGCAGAATTCTGACACAGTGTGTCTTAGCAGTGAGTTTACTAGTCTTTCTGACGCAACGCTTAAAGTGATGCATAAAGCAATATTTGAAGTATAAAACGTGCCTGAATTCACATGTTCAGCATGTAATCAGACAATGTTGACATTTAAGCACATAATTGCAGATATTACATAATAATTAGACTGTACGAAAATTACCGGTTTTGTGCCAGTTGTCACATAGGTAAAACTAAAGCTTCCTTGTGGTTCTCCTGGTTATTATCTATTAAAATTAAACAATGCACACGTGTTAGTAAAATAACCCAAATCACATTAACCGTACAACTCGAGACAGAATTCCAATGACTGAGTCAGGCAGAGCCGACATGCATTACGGAATCCTAGATCAATCGAGTGTAACACAAGACAGAATTCCAACGACTGAGTCGGGCAGAGCCGACATACGTTACGGAATCCTACATCGGTCACGTAGGGTAATAGCAGGGTTATAATACTTACAACGAGGCAGAGTTTCGCTTTATAGTGGGTATTATGCCCGGGTTTTATAATTACTTTTAAGAAGTTGAGAGAGAAATCGAGAAATGAACGAATTGTCAAATGAGCCTGAAGCGGCTATTTATAGGCTGATCGTATGGCGGCTCGCCTCCCGCGACAGCCACCTTGATCTTCTTCGCGGCCCGTGAGAACCGTAGGCTAGGTTCTAGCTTGGTCGAATCAGGGGTATAGCCTTCACACATGTTAGAACACGTGGCGGACCAGGTGCTCGACAAGTCATAGAGCCTCGCTCCCCGCGACGGACCAAGGAGGTCTTGGTCGCGCCCCGCGAGCGACTGCCAAACTTTGTTTTTCTTATTTTTGTTCTAAGTATAAGGGTATTTCGGGCTCGTTTCTCGTGTACGGGGTATATTTAGGGACGTTTAGGGTTACGTTAAGGGTTCTAGGAGGGTTGTTATATAATGCATGTTTATCATATCATCATCGTCCAAGATTTTAAATGCATCTACCATACATTTTTATAACTTTCAAATAAATCCAAGAAATCATCTTCATCTAATCATCATCAAATCATTCATAACATTAATGCATGTAACATTTTCATGCTTTTATGAACTACCAAACAAACCCACATATACATGCATATGTACATATATACATGACACACATACATATATATTTATACTTCCAAAAATCAATTTTTCATATGTTCATCTTCATTCGTAAGACTTTTTATAAAAATCCTTTTTGATCATGCATGTAACAATCTTTTTAAAACCACATAAATCAAGAATTATTCAAGAATCAAAACACAAACTCTAGCACATCACGGCTCACACTCACACCCATGAATCTCCATTTTTCATTTTTATTAAAAACCATTTTTTGTTGGATTTCAAGTTTGTGAAGAATTCCAAGCTTTTGAGAAACTTTCCATCATCATCATCATCAAGAAACAAAAATATGATTTTAAAAGTAAGTTTATACCTTTCAAGAAATTAGTGGGTTCTTATTTGAAATCACTTGAAAACACCTTTGGATCTTCAAACACCTTTGAAAACACTTTGGAATTGCCTTGATTCTTCAAGAAATCATCAAAAAAAGTTTGAAATGGAATGGATGTGAGTGTGTACGGTTTAGGGAGAGAGAATGAGGAAGAATTTTGATTTTAATCTCGTGAAATTTTTGTTAAAATATGGAATATGCATGCAAGTTTAATGATTACATATGCCATAGTCTTGACACTTGGCAAATTGAAAGAAAAGGTGCAAAACGGTGGGCTTCTATAGCCGACACCTACACATGCACACACATACACATGTATTCTATATATATATATATATATATATATATATATATATCTTATATATAGTTAAATACAGGTATTTAACTGACTACCAGGTATTTTATCTTGCGTTTTAGGGTGTTTAAAATTATTTTTATCGTTCTATAAAAATTAACTCGCCATAATATTGCTGAATAATATTTTATTTGTCTTGACTGGCTGCGTTGTCTGTATTTTGCAGTATACGCGCGGTATTGCGCAGTATGCGCTTAAATTCGAGAAAATAAGGATTTTAAGCGTTTTAATTAATTTTTCTTCTCGAATATGATTAAAAATAGAATTTTAATCATAACGGAATATTTTTAGGATTTTAACATTAACCGGGCGGTCACCGACGTTCGTTTCGCATTTTGTTCGTTACGCGTTAAGCGTTTATCTTATTATTGCCAACATAATTTTAACAAGGTCTGGATTTACCAACACATCAAATACTATATATTAACACCACATTTAATAAAATAGTGCCTTTATTTATTCATAACACGTGTCACACTAGTACGGTACAGACTCAAAATAGTCGGGTGTCAAATATAAATCTTCTTTACAACCTACCTTCACATCACTAACTCCATAAGTTAGTCCAGAGCTCCATCCATTCGACAATTTTGCATTAAAGCAACACTGGACTGGGGGGACTTGAATGACTATACCACCAAAGCGACGTCACCAGGATAGATCATGACCATAAGTAGACAAACCCGGTAATACACATGGATTACTCCTGACAATGCCAGGGAACAGTACATGGGACAACTAGTACAAAAGGATGACAGGTGGTACCAACCGTTGATCCTCAATCCTTACCATATAATCCTCAAAGGACAGCTGGCTACAAGCTGACCAGAAGTACACATAAAGCGCAGAAGTACACATAAAGCGCTGAGGTGGAAAGAATAGCCTCGCGCTACGTCAGCTCCTATCCTGTCGACGATCCTACCTTTTCAAGAGAGACCAAACGGATATTCTCCAAGGATGTCAGCTGGCTAAGGCCGAACTAGTCTCACCCCTCTTCCCGGTCCTTCGGCTATAAATAGAGAACTTCCCCACCAGGCTTAAGGATCACTTTCTTACTCTCTCACTTAATACACACTTATTATCCTCAAAACAAATTCTTATTCACACGACGAAGGGTGGTTACAAGGATAACCCCCACCTCTCCCCCTCTCCTCCTTGTAACAAGCTTCATGGTGTTGTGTATTTTTGCAAGACCAATCAGTCAGTAGACGAGGAAGAAAAGAAAATTAACCTTTTGGGAACGAGACTAATCCAACAAGTTAACACACGGTTTAATTTGGTGTTTCTTCATGTCTGTTTATAGGTAACGAGTTCAAATAACTTGTAACTTTCTCGAAAGAACTTATGTCAAATAAGCTTAAGTTAATTTGGCCTGTATAATTTTGGAGCAGGTTGCAGGTCGCTTGACCAAACGACCTATATGAAAAAGACCCATAAATGCTAAAGTAACTTAGCAGGGCGTGGGGCGTATTAAATAAGTGAGCCCAGCCATGAGCCTCAGTTTTGGTGGTTACACTCCAAATCCCAAGCACCCCCTCCGTCTCGTTCTTCCTCGTAGATAATATTTTACAACCGGGTTGTCTATAAAAAAGATGAAATTTGTGAGAAGGATAAGAAAGAACATGATGAGGACACATGACATTATTTACTTTATTAAGATAAGGGCAATTAAGTAATTTAATAAAAAAACCTAATTAAAGATAAAGTTCAAAAACCCACATGCAATGCACATGTAAGTTCCCCTCGTCTCTTTTAAACGTCAATAACTTTTTATACGTAACTTTTTTTAAAATAATTATACCATAATAACGAGTGTTTTTAATCTTTAATATGAGTATTGCTATACTCATATAGAGCAAAAAAAAAAAAAAAAAAAAAAAAACGTTTTGATCGGATGTTTTACTCCATGGTGTTTTGTCTATGTTGTTTTAATTATATAGTGATTCAAGGCGTTGTGTTTTACTGTAAAACACCATGAACGTATATAAGACACCATAACATTGCAAATACCAGGGTTTTTTTTGAACAGTGAACTTCATTGCAAATACCATTTACGTTCAATTTTTCAATCTTGTTTTCTATGGTGTTTTATTTTAAGAATTCAAAACAGATTATGGTGTCTTGTAAAAGGAAAAAAGTTAGCTCGTTGAATTTAATGATATTTTTTATTGCTAATGGAATGGTGTCTTTGTATACTTGTATGTTGTCTTGTTTTCTATGATTTTTATTTTAGTTTCATGGTGTTTCCGTATAAGAAAATGGTAGTTTGCCGAATTCAATGGTATTTGCAATGTTATGGTGTTTTATATACGTTCATGGTGTTTTAATGTAAAACACAACACCTAAAGCTAAGTAAGTCTGGATATTGAACCCATAGGACTCAATTTAACTACGTTAACTAACTTATTTAGACTGGCACTGACATGGACATGACACTAACTGTCTTTATATTTGATTGGGGGGGGGGTGGCTAAATTTTCTAATATTAAGATTTAAATTAAATTAATTAAAGCTGAAAGGGACATAAACCAAGACTGGGGACGAATTCAGATGATGGGGAACACACTACCTAGGCTAGAATCCTACACATGCTTGACACGTTCTATTGGTTATGGAACTAATTATGGAACTAGGATCTTAGGATGCTAAACTTAAAGCATAACCGAACAGGACCCTTGACCCTTCTTGTTGGTCCTAGTTTTGGACTTAAAAACTTCTTTTCATGTAATATGGCAATGATTTCAGTAGATGTGAAAAAGTGTGCGGAAATGGAAATCAGACTTTCAAGAAACAAGACCTACAGAATTATCAAGTTTATATCACTTTGAAACAAAATGGTTTACAAGGTGATTGTAAGATTATTATCTATTACAAATGAATACTTGAATTCTAAGGGTGAGAGGACAATAGAGTTTTGTAGAATGTATTGAATGCTAAGCTTAACTCATTGTCCTCTGCTTGGTGAGCCTTCTATTTATAGAAGGCTGAATACATGAATAAACATTTGTTTATTCATGTAAAAGTCCTGCATAAAGTAGCTATTTGACATATTCATTGAATCCAACATTCAAGTTGCCTTTGTAATCATGATATCCAATAATGTCAAGTTGCTTAGGTTATTGTGGCAGGATAGAGATGATTTTTAGATAAGTGGGGTATTCATCAGAATTTCTTATAAACCACTTCATCATAAATTCTGGTGAATAAATCATCAGAAAATCTGATGATAAGAATCGTCAGAAACTGATGATATTTCATCAGAAATATCATCAGATCCATTAGAAATGACCTTCTCTGATAATCTTCTTCAGCTCTTAATCAACTTATGATTCTTTGAAGTAGATGTTGTTCATTTCAGTTGTCATATCCGATCTTCTTCTTCTTGTTGTGATCTTCAGGACTGTTGTCTTCTTCATAGATCAAGTTGAATCTGATTTTCTTCAATACTTACAAATAAAGTTTCCTAACAGTTTTCTCCTAAGTATTGTAAGAAAATGAACTATCTATATCGAACATAAACAACTTTCAACTAATCCTTCAAAAGAAAATTCAAACACCTAAGTTCAGAAACATAAAACATAATCAAACCAACCATTGTTCAAAACAAACAGAAATAAAATATTGTTTTCAAAAATAGAGATTTAATCTCAGCAATTCATTAATTGATCTTCACCCACTTCTGTATTTGTCTCCTGGTTTCAGCCTTTTCTTGTGATCAATTGCCTTTTGAGTTTCCTTGTAAAGTTCTTTGTACCATCCTCTGGATTCCATCCATTTTTCAATGCAATCTTCAATTGTTTTTCTCAGCTGTTCATTGTTCTTTCCCTTCTTCTTGAGCTGCTCTTGTTTCTCATTCATGCAGTTCTTTATATATTTCAGAGTTTGATTTGAATACCTGCATATTTCACTGATTCTGAACAGAGCATTCTTATCATGAGCATCTTTGAAGACTACACACATTTCTGGTTTGTCAAAGATTGCTCCAGTTCTCACTAGTTTAGAAGGAATTTCAGCTGGAATTGTGTTGTTAGGAGGAGGTATTAGCACCTTGTTGCTATACTCAAAATTGATACATAAATCAAAGTCTGCCAGTGCAGCCCTTTTATATAACTTTGCTCCTGCTCTTTTGATGCTGTCAAGAGCTCTTCTGATCACAACTGAACCACTTTGCTCTTTATCAATGATATTCTTCATTTTTACTCTGCCCATTGGGTGAATATCATCCGCCAGATTTCCATCAGTAACATTTTGTTCACTGTTATCTTTTCTGATCAAGGTGTATTTGTTCTGTCCTTCATTACCTAAGATACCTCCTCCAGTACTTAAAGTGCTGATTCTTTCAATAGAGACTATTGGATTGGTCATTGGTTTGTGCAGAATTTCCCAGCTTCCCTCATTCCTGACATGAACAATATTTTTGCTTGTTGGAGAGAGTGGCCTTTCTGGGTTGTCTTCTTTACCTTTCCAGTAGTAATGCTTCAGGTGTTCTTCAGGGTACATGATTATGTGTAAATCACCTTTCAGTACTTCTATTTCTTTGAGGTTTCCATCTGAATCTTCTCTAATCACTTTTCTTGGCCTTTTTGAAGAGGTTACTTCATGTTCCATTCTTCTCTTCTCTTTTGTATCTATCTTTATGCTGAATTATGTTTCTCCTGTGAGAGCTGTGGAAGATGATTGAACTGGAACAAGTTCTTTCTGTTGGACTCTTGAAGTATCTGGCTTTGGGATGTTTGGTGGAGGACCCATGAGTAACTTTGGCCTACTAGGAGGAGGACCCATGGGCTGCTTTTGTTTTTGAGTTGTTGGAGTTTCTGATTGTTTGGTTTGATCTTGTTAAGTGACTTCTGGTTGTTTGAATTGTTGTTGAGCAGTTTCTGACTCTCCTGCTTGTTTTTCTTATGGAATTGGGGCCTTTAGTTCATGAAAATCAACTTTTGCCAGTCTGGCAACATTGTACTGCAACCTCTTTACTAACTGATGAACATCAGCAAGAGCTTGAGTATTTGATTCTTCTTGTTTCTTCATTCTCTGAAATTCCAGTTTATTTTGATCTTTTTTGTGCAGACAATTCCACTATCAGCTTCTCAAAAGCCTCAGCCATGCTACTGTTGTTGGCTCTGAGAAACTGAATTTCTTCAAGGATTCTTCCTGAACTTGAGCTTTCCCCTGCACTTGCAACCTCAGCCATCTGTTTCTTGATTTCTTGCAGTTCTTTGAGAGCTTTCTTGAATTCTGATGAGCTCTCTCTGTTTTCTGATGACTCTTGCAGTTTGTTGAGGTCTGCAGTATTGTCTTCTGTTTGCTTCTGCACAGCCTTGATAGTTTCTGATAATACTTTGATATTTGATCTTTGATTTCTAATCTCTTCCAATATCAGATCAAGTTTATCTTCTGTTTTCTCAGTACAAACAGCAGTTGTGTCTTCAAGTTCCTTATGTGGTTGTTCAGTTGACATAGATTGATGTCCTTGGAAAATAGGAGGAACAACAGATGTTCCACCTCTAACACCAGCAGAAAACACATTCTCTGCTGTTCTGAGAGTAAGAGGATTGAAATATTCCATATTCTCTATACCCTCACCAGAAAATTGAAACACATTCAAGTTCTGGTTTTCCTCATATCCTTGAACCTTTTCAGGTTCTCCATGAGTTGTTGAGAAACTCTTAGTTTTCTCATCCAGGTTTCCTTGATTAGTAGACTGATCTCCACCTGTTGCCACCACATTTTCCTCATCAGAATCTGATTCAAATGGGTCTTTGGTTCGACTCACATCTTGTCTTACAGAAACAGTGCCTTTTTGTGAAATTTCATAATTTCTTTGAATTGAATCATCAGAATCACTCTCAAATTATGAACTATATTAAGTTTAGAGTGTTGTGCACCTGTTTCTCCCATATGTGAGATTTCAGCATGATGTTCTTCTGTCATAGGACTCATGTTCACATCTTCATCAGCTGGATGAGGATCTGATTCACCCTGCTGCTCCATTCTTGGTGTGCTTGACTCTTGTGCATCATGCTCCATGGGGGACACACTGTCAAAAACTTCTTTGTTCTCTGGATTCTTGGTTAACATCCTCAGGTATTCTGCTCTGTATGGTGAATCTTCTGGTATCAGATTCATCATTCTTTCTGACAGAACAGGCACATCATAATCTGACTTCCAAGACCTACAACAGTCCAAGGTCTCATAATTTCTATACTCCACATATTTTCTGATGCTGGAATTTCTAGGTTCCTTTCGGAAAATGCATCAAAAATTATGACTGACAGAAATCTGGGAAAAGGTAGATGTGAATCTATCCTTCCAGTATTAGTCAGAATTGATCTTCTGATCAGATTAAATATTTCTGTTCCAAAATCAATATTCAACCCACTAATGAGACTCAACATGATTGTTAGAACATTCATATTTATCTGATCTGTACCTCCAATTTTTGATGATAAACACTTGTTCAGAATTTCCATTAACACTTGCCAGAAGGCAGGTAGCTTATTCCTCTTAAATTCACTGATTTTTGAAATCTTTGTCTTGTAACCCATTACAGCATCAAGTAGTGAAAACATATCTTCTTTTTCTGGTGCTTCTTCATAGCTTTGGCTTAAGGGTAGTTCTAAACATTCCCTTATTTTCTCCGGTGAGATTGTAATGAAGATATCTCCCCACACATGTGCTGTTAGCTCGATTTGATTTGAGACTTTGAGAGTTTTTACAACTTGTTGTATGAGTTTTTCTGGTACCTCTCTGGTCTTTATGAGAGCTTGAGCTATCGGGCATCTTTATGGTCTCACCCTAGAAGGGTGTGGTTCGTTTTGGTAAACGGGGCAAGCTGAATCCGCAATATGTTGGACCATTCGAAATTACCGAGAGGATCGGTAAGGTTGCTTATAGGTTGAACCTACCAAAAGAGCTGAGTGCGGTGCACAACGTCTTCCACGTGTCTAATCTGAAGAAATGTCTGTCAGATGAAACACTCATAATTCCTTTCAAGGAACTCACTTTTGACGAACAGCTACACTTCATTGAGGAACCAATTGAGATCACGGATCGAGAGATCAAAACCCTCAAACGTAGCCAGATACCTATTGTACGAGTTCGTTGGAACTCGCGTCGTGGCCAAGAGTTTACCTGGGAGCGGGAGGATCGGATGAAGCACAAATATCCCCAGTTGTTCCCTAACGAAACTCCCAGCACTGAAGCTACAACCGAATTTCAGGACAAAATTCCAAACTAACGGGGGGATGATGTGACACCCCATTGAAACGTTCTCACCTACACTAGCTTGACAGTGGCTGCCTTAACTTTCGGGATGAAAGTTCTTAAAACTTGGGGATAATGTGACACTCTAGGTTTTCCCGAGTAACCCTCTTATATTAGCAGTGTGTATGAATTATTAAATGAAAGGTGTGAATTATCTTGATATGCTATGTGTTGATAACGTGTATGTAATAAATATATATATATATATGTGTGTATAAGAACTAGTGAACCGAGACCATGACTCGAGACCACTCGGTCTCGAGTGAACAGTAAGTAGTTGGGCCGCAAACCCTTTGAGCCCCACTCGAAACCCTTGTAGGGTGCACCACCCAAACCAAGTATAAAAACCCATCATCCACCTTTCCCTTACACTCTCACACATCATCCTACACACACTCTCTCTCCCTCACTAAAACCCTAAACCTCAACACTTCACCCCTCTCGGATCAAACCGGCAACCATAAGGGAGTGCTCGGATTGCTTATAATCTCATTTGGAAGCCCATTCATCGGTCCTTCATACCCTCACACCTCGGAATCTAACCGGTTAATGTTTTATTGTGCACTAGGTGTTATATGTGCTTGATGAATGAGATACATGCTTAGTTTAGAGGTCTCTTTGCATGATTTTGTATGATGTAGTGAGTTAAAAATGGTTAAATGATGTAGATGCTTGATTTCTAGATAATGTTATGGTTAGAAAGAATAGAGTGATTTATTGATTATCATGCTAACTTGATATATGAATAAGTGGAAAAATGTATGAATTTGGTGCTATCATGTTCTCGGATGTGTGTGGATGATGATGATTGGTAATACATTAAACTAGGTGTATTATGCTAGCATAAATCGGTTTAAATGAGCATGTTTGTTTCATCTTTGTTTAGGATGAAAACCCTAATGATGAACTAGGTGAATATGTGTTGAATATGATATGAAGATTTGAATTGTGTGTTTTGATCCGTTTTGAATGAAGTTTAGACAAGAAAACATGTTTATGCATTTTGGTTGGATAGTACATATTACCATGAAAACAAAATGCTATTGGAGAAGTACACTGTACAACCGTTTCAGGATCAGCAGATGTTGGAGTCGAGACCCTTGGTCTCGACTCGAGACCATCAAAAAATGGCAACTCGAGACCAACCAGCACATCTTATGTACTCGAGACCTATGAGGTTGCAACTCGAGATCTCCTGATCTCGACTCGAGACTGAACTCGAGATCTCCAAGGCTGCCATTCATTTTTAAACACCACTCGAGAACGGAGCTTGCGACTCGAGACCAGCCCTCCACAACTCGAGACCTCTTGGTTGCGACTCGAGACCGCATGATCTCGAGTCGAGACCACCTTGTCTTGACTGGGCTGCTTACTTTAGTTATTGGGCCACAACGTGATTTGTTTGGGCTGCCTGTTTAATTGGACTATGTGTTACTTGTTACTGTTGACTGATCAAATAGTAGAGTGGGCCCAATAACTCAACATGTAACTGTATGCATGCTATGTGTTAGCTATGCGTAGAATATACGTGATCTTCCTGTACCCAAACCTGACCTATACTGATAACCATGTTAGGACGTGGTGACCAACGTACTTGACCAAGTAAATAGTCTGCCGAGCAACCCAAGGTGAGTTCACACACTAAAAGCATGCGTCCCAGGGAGGGACACGGACAAACTGACATCTTTGGGAAAAATACTTCCAAACTAATACTTCCGGGGGAAAATACGAATGGGTACTTTTAATTCACTAACTCCGGGGGAGATACGTTTGGATATTATTTATAAATCACAACTAGCAAAACTAAACGAAACTCTATCACATTAAGTTCCTGCTTACAGTACCGATTAATCGCTGGGGGTGAACGGGTTATTAGTTGATAGCGCTATTAGGTTTGACAACCTCACACCGTGACCGGGGGGATCGGGCGTGAACTAGTAGACCTTGCATCTTGGTCAATAACGATAGACATTGACTCGGGGCACAACAACTTTACGTCAACAGTTTCGGTATCGACAGTTTAGTGAGCTTACAGATGGGGTAGCTCCCCATAACGTGATTATAAATGCTTTATCTAAACAACTTACGTTTTCGAAAACTAAAACTTGACACCTCGTGAAGTCGCCAACATTATGTTGATACCCTACGGCATGCTTTGCAGGTACCCAGTGACTCAGGAGCTTGCAGCTTGGGGATGTGTAGTGGTCGTCTAACCCTTGTGTTGGGTTCTATATAAACTTGAACTATGAACTTTGTTTTGAACTATTTTGTCTATGCTTCCGCTACATACCTAAACCACTATTTGAACCTAAAACTTTTGAACTCTGGTTATGATATTTGCTAACCCTGTGGTTGGTGAATGCTACTTATGTTATTGATTAAATTGCTCAGTATAATTGGTGGCTGGATCCTGGTCAGTCACGCCCCCAGGCGGTGGCACTCCGCATGTGGATTTTGGGGGTGTGACAGTTTCTTCGAGTCTGGCTTAAAGCCATGTTTCCAAGTGTTCTTTTCTGTTGATTAATCAAACTTCCCGGTTGTCAAGAAACTTTTCTGATGAAAAATTTGACTTTCTAATTTATTACCAGATTTTCTAGCGAGACATCAGAATTTCCGATGATTCACTAGACTTACCAGATTTCTTTTATTTTACACCAGATTTTTTTTTTTGTTTTTATCAGATATGCTGTTTTGGTCCCCCTAGATCTATTGTCATGTTTGTGTGTGTGTGTGTGTGTTTTAAGTTAAAAAAAACTAAGTATATAAAGATAAGAAAATATCATTAAACACCAAAAAAAACAAACAAAACAAGCAAACAACAACTACTCCTCCTCGAGCACGTTGTACATGCACTTCACATACAACCAGAGACAGGTTATCCGACCAGTGTGATTTGTTGATGGGACAAGGGTAGGATCACTGATGTTCTCTTGTAGTGCCAGCTCGGCCCTTGGATACCACCTTCTTACTCCTCCGAAGTCTAGCTGTCTGGTAATCACCTTGGTCACGAATCGATGGTAGATCAGAAAAGGTTGACGGTCGTGTATGTTAGCTTCTAGGTCTCTCATGAGAAACTTAGAAAAGTTGTAAGGTTTTTCTTGTACAACTGCATGAATCACTTCCATCATCCTGTATGACAGCTCGTTGAAGTGTCCAATCTTCTTAGAGAAGCAGACACTAAGCTGTGTTACCAGGTACTGGAAAGGTGGTATGAAACCAGATTTGCTTATCTGCCTTGACATGTTATATGTATGATAGCCCATGTCTTTGCTTATCTGCCTTGACATGTTATATGTATGATAGCCCATGTCTGTCAAGGTCTGTTGTACCATTTCCTTATCCAGAAAGGTGTTTTCTTGATCATCACCCAGCTGGAGGACATCTCTAAGAGTTTCCTCCTTTAGGGTGATTATTACCCCCATTACCTTGCTTTCTATCCACATGGAAGTGCCACTGAAGATGATTTCAGCATTCCACCAGAATTCTTGAAGAAGTTCTGGATAGATGGTGACATGTGTAGATACAGCAAAGCCCAAGAGACTCTGCATGATCATGTTGTACACATATTTGCAATCTTCCCATGCCGGTCCTTCCAGGTTAGACCTCAGTCTAAGGTTATGATGTCAGTAAAGAGGTAGAGAGAAGCGTGTTTGTCTCATCATTTTTGGGTGAGCCATTTTAAAATAAGAAATTTCTGATGAGGAGCTTTTGATGAGAAGATTGTTTGGTGTGAAGAAAGTCCTTTTCAGGATGTTAATATTTATAGATGAAAGTGATAGTTATGCCATAAATGTTATTAACAGCCAAAGGTTTTCATTTTCATTTCAATCTCTTCATTTAAGACGATATATTTGTTGCAGTGAGAATATGACAGTCTACTAAGCCCCATGTGTGAGTAAGCATTGACTAGCTAGGCGGCTACTTTCATAGCCCTTAATCATTTTTGCGCCTAAGTGTCTCTCAAACTTCTTATGAAAAAATGACGTTGCATGCATTGGTAGTGTAAGAAAAATTCAATTTTCTGCAAAAATTTTCTTGTGACGGTTGATTTTCTCTGCTGTGACATTGAATTTTATCTTAATGCATGTTACTTTTCCCCCTTTTTGTTTTTTTTATTTAAATAAACGAAAGAAAAAAAAATACAAAAACAGACTATTCACAGTTATGAATTTATACATATGTGAGATATGCATGAAGATGGAAATTTTTGATGATCAGTGATCATTCTGATGTTTCAACAAAGTTTCTGATGTTGTATCAGAATTTCTGATGATTTCATCAGATTTTCTGATACTTCTTCAGATTTTCTTAGAAATCATCACATTAATTGATGATTTATCAGATCTTCTGATATTCCATCAGATTGATGGATTTCTTTGTTAGAAACCTGTTGAATTACTCTTTGATTATCAGAATTTTGATGTTCATCAATTTGGTTTTCAATTTGTGTCCTTTTGTTTTCTGAAAAATCTTCATCTTTTGTATTAACCATGCCAAGTTTGTTGATTAAAAAATTGTGTCTCTTTTCATCAATAGGTTTTGTAAAGATATCAGCAATTTGGTTTTCAGTTGGAACAAAATACATTTCTATGTTACCTTTCCCAACATGATCTTTTATGAAGTGATATCTGACATCTATGTGTTTGGTTCTTGAGTGATGAACTGGATTTTCTGTTATTGCAATTGCACTCTTTAAATCACATAGGATTGGTATTTTTGTCAAATTTACTCCATATTCTCTCAGCTGAGTTTGCATCCACAGCACTTGTGAACAGCAACTTGCTGCTGCTACATATTCTGATTCTGCTGTTGATGTTGCAACACAGTTTTGTTTCTTGCTTGCCCAACATACCAATTTTTCTCCCAAGATTTGACATGCACCAGATGTGCTTTTTCTGTCAATCTTGCACCCTGCATAATCTGCATCTGTGTATGCAATTAGTTCAAGGTTTGTATCCTTAGGATACCAGAGACCAAGTTCTGATGTGCCTTTTAGATATTTGAAAACCCTTTTTACAGCTTTTAGGTGGGATTCTTTAGGATCACATTGATATCTGGCCAGAAAGCATGTTGCAAACATAATATCTGGTCTGCTTGCAGTTAAATATAGCAATGATCCTATCATCCCCTATAGGTTTTAATATCTACACTTATTCCATCTTTATCAAAATCTAATGTGTTCCCTGTTGCCATAGGAGTTTTTTAAATTGAGCAATTCTCAAGTGAGTATTTTTGCAGAATTGATTTCACATACTTTGATTGACTCAAAAATATTCCATCAATTCTTTGTTTTACTTGTAAACCTAAGAAAAAGGTTAACTCACCCATCATACTCATTTCAAGTGGCTGGTCATTAACTTTTGAAACTTTTTACAGAAACTTTCATTTGTTGATCCAAATATAATGTCATCAACATATATCTGGACTAACAAAGTGTGACCTTTGTGTGTTTTGAGGAAAAGTGTTGTGTCAATAGTACCTTTAGTAAACCCAGAATTGAGTAAGAAGTTTGAGAGTGTTTCATACCAGGCTCTAGGAGCTTGCTTCAAACCATACAAGGCTTTGTTTAATCTGTAAACATGATTTTGAAATTTTGGATCAACAAAGCCTTCTGGTTGCTGCACATAAACTTCTTCCTCAATTTTACCATTCAGGAATGCTGATTTTACATCCATTTGATAAACTTTGAAATCTTTGGATGCAGCATAAGCAAGAAAAATTCTTACTGCTTCTAATCTAGCTACTGGTGCAAAAGTTTCATCATAATCAATAACTTCTTGTTGACAATAACCTTTGACCACTAACCTTGCCTTATTCCTGGTGATTATGCCATTTTCATCTGATTTATTCCTGAATACCCATTTTGATCCTATGACTGATTTGTCATTTGGCCTAGGCACCAGATCCCATACCTTGCTCTTTTCAAACTGATCCAGCTCTTCTTGCATAGCTTGAATCCAGTCTGAGTCATTTAGAGCTTCTTTGACAGACTTAGGTTCTATCTTGCTTAAGAACCCAGCAAATGCACATTCATGTGCTGTTGCAGATCTTGTTCTCACCCCATCTGCTGGATTGCCAATGATGTCAGAATGAACATGTCCTTTAATCCATCTCAACTTGTTGTGAAAAGTTGTTGGTTCGGATGGATTTGAAGTTTCCCCCTGAACAGTTGCCTCAGTTGTATGTAGTGTATCAGAGTTTTGATTATCAGATATATTTTCATTGTTCTGATTCAAGATTTCTGATGCACTCTTCATTTGTTCTGCAGGGTTAGTACATGAAATATCTACTGATTTGTTTGTGAGAGATTTATCATGTTCTAAGAAATCTTCTGTTATCATTTCAAAGAGATGTTCATAGTTTTCTTGTTTGTCAGAAAAATTTATTTCTTTCATGTATTCATCAGAAACCTCTGTATCTGATGAGTCAACAAAAGAAACATACAGACTTTCTCTGATTGTCCTTGTGTTTAGAATAAAAATTCTATAAGCTTTTGAGGACAAAGAATAACCAAGAAAAATACCCTTTTCTGCTTTTCTGTCAAATTTTACAAGGCTTTCAAAATCATTGAAAACAAAACATCTACAACCAAATGTATGTAAAAATTTCACACTTGGAATTCTTCCATTGATAATGTTGTATGGTGTTTTGTTTAGCCTTTTGTTGATTATGATTCTGTTTTAGGTGAAACAGGCATTTGCTATTGCTTCTGCCCAAAAGTGAGTGGGCATTTTAGTATAAGCAAGCATAGTTCTGGCAGCTTCTACTAAGGTTCTATTTTTTCTTTCAACTACCCCATTCTGTTGAGGTGTTCTGGGAGCAGAAAAATCATGAGATATTCCTTTACTCACAAGAAAGCTCTCAATTTTTGAATTCTTAAACTCTGTCCCATTGTCTGATCTGATCCTTCTGACTGTTAGTTTTAACAAATTTTCAATTTTTCTGATACAATTAATGATCAGATCAGGAGTTTCACTTTTCTTCCTTAAAAATTCGACCCATGTGTATCTGGAAAAATCATCTACTATTACTAGTATGTATTTCTTTCCCGAAAAGCTTTCTGTACTCATGGGTCCACACAAATCCATATGTAAAAGTTCCAAATTTTGTGTAGTAGAAGACCCAGAAATTGATTTGTGTGAGCTTCTTTTGGATTTTCCCATCTCACAAGCTTCACAAATTTTATCCTTCTTTGAGGATATAAAAGGTAATCCTTTTACCAGGCCCTTGCTTGCTAATTTGCGTAGGTTTTTGAAATTTAAGTGGGCTAACCTCTTATGCCACAACCAACTAGTACCCTTGTTGATTTTTTAAAATAAACATAATTTTGGATGTTCATTTTCTTCTTTGAAACCAAAATAGTAAATTGATTGTCTTATCCTTTTTCCACTTAAATAAATTTTATTGTCATCCATACCTATTAACAAGCATTTTTCTGGTAAAAAGGTTACCTGAAAACCTTTATCACAGAATTGACCACAACTTAGCAGATTGTACTTTAAGCCTTCAACATAGGCTACTTTCGCTACGGTCAAACATCCATACCTTATGCATCCATATCCCATGATCCTCCCTTTTACTCCATTTCCAAAATTTACCATTTTACCCAGCTTTGAAACAAAGTTACTGAGTAAGCTCCTGTCACCAGTCATGTGCTTGGAGCTTCCTGAATCGTAGTACTAGATCTGCTGCACATGATGGTCCTGAAATGGAAAATTTAGAGGGTTTTTGGTACCCAGACTTGCTTGGGTACTCTTTTTGATGAGATTTTAATCAGATTATTTTCTCTTGATGGCCTTTCATAAGAATATCTGTTATATGCTGAGCCACAAACAGATTTTTCATTTTTCTTTTGGAGATGGTGTTGAACAAACTTCAGTATGTCAACACACATACAAGATTCTTTATCAGAATTTTCTGATATTTTTTCTTGTGATGGAATGAGTGGATAATTTTGAAAAAATGAGTGAACTGCTTCTGGAGTTTTTAAAGATTTTTGTTTGCATTCACTTGTTTTTGCTTTAAAGTTGGGTTTTTCAAATGAGTATTCAGAACAGGTTGATTTGCATGATTCAGAATCAGATTCTGATGAAAATTTATCAAAAATCTGATGGGTTGCTTTTACAAAGACAGTGGGTTTACTTTCTCTTGTTTTTACATATCCTAAACCCTCTCCTTTGTTCTTTGGTGTGCACTCAATGAAATTTATGAATTCTTTAGCTTGTTAAAAATCTCTTACATTAATTTCTTTATCATTAATTTTCTTGTAAAGATCTTTTCTTTCATTTTCATAGAACTCAATTTTAGCTCTGTGATCTAAACTTTCTTCTATTAGTAATTGGTTTTCAAGTATAATTTTATTCATGGTCCTTTGCAACTCATCATATTTTTTACTATCTGATTTCTGCTTATCTTGCATATTTATAAAATCTGACATGAGCTTGTTTAGCTTGTGATCAAGATCAAGATTGTCTAAATTTACCTTCTGTCCTGAAGTTTCTGGTAGGTCGTCAGAAAGTGCCATAAGGCAGAAGTTAGCCATTTCTTCTTCTTCTTCATCAGAAGAATCATCAGATAGCCATGTATCTGTCCCTGCAATTAAACTGACTTGCTACTGCTTCTTAGCTTCTTCCAGCTTCTTCTCATAATAAGCAACATCCTTCAGCTTCTTGGTTTTGCATTCTGATGCATAGTGACCTCTCTTCTTGCACTTGTAACACACAACTTCAACATTTCCCTTATCTTTAGATCTACCTTCTTCCTTAGATCTTCCATCCATCCTCCCTCTGTCACTTTTCTGGTATCTTTGGCCTCATCCTCTCAACCTCTGCTCAAATGTTTTGGTGAGCAGTGCTATTGCTTCAGCAAAAGCTGAAAAATCTGATGATGTATCAAAAATTTCAAGATTTTGACTGTTTGATGGTTGCGGATCATTGGTAGGTGGTGTTCTTTGTGAGTTTGAGATAAGAGCTAAAGATCCCCCCCCCCCCCCCTGAATGGTTTCTTCAAATATTTCTTCCTCTCTGGGGACCAGAATGCTGTATAAGTCACGACCTAAATGGCATTAATACATGGAAAACATCAAAAAAAAAAAAAAAAAAACGCAAGTTAAACATGTGATGAAATTTAAATAAGATTAAATACGCATATACGACTAATAATCAAACCAAAGTCTTTTACTTTAATATTAAACCCACATAATAAATTCCAAAACCGAATAAAACTAGTATCAAAACATGGTGTTCATCATAACCTAAGTAGTATAAAAGAACTAGCCAAGAAACATAACCACTAAAAAGAAACAAGTCTCAAAAAATAAATAATCCATAGTATCAAGTTTAAAGAAACACAAAATTATTAAAACTGAACACTAACTATTTGCAAACCCAGACTTGAATCTTGATCGCGGCCTTGAATCTTGAACAAATAAATAACTCCGCCTTCTTGAATCAACGTTTTTTCTCTGTTCGTATCTTCTTCGTTCGTCCCCCTTGTATATTGTAATTATCCTCTCTCCTGCTTGTCGCAGCTGTCAAAAATATAAATATGCGAACTCCTTTATTCCCCTGCCTTCTAATCGTATCCAAAAAAAAAAAAAAAAAAATTAGCCGGCTAGCCGCCTACTTTTAACAGTTTTGAGTTTTGACCCAACAATAGAATGGCTTGGCCCACCTAATGCTTTCTAAAGGTGACTAAATGTGATGTGGGACTTGTTCAGCGGGTCACCATCCAGCCCAAGCAAAGAAATTAAGGGGGTCGAACATAATAAAATTCAGTCAACAACATTCCTCGATCAACAACTAAACATAGGAATATTTTTTATTTTTGTCATGTAGTCAAATGAATTAAGGGTGTCCGGGGCACCCTCGGTGACCCCATGAGGGGACCGGATTTACCGATCGGGGAGGGTGCCGCCGAAGGCGGGTGGAAGGTGATCGGGGAGGTGGGTCGGGGTGTAGTCGCCGAAGAAGGAAGGGGGAGAGTGTGGGGCCACCATCTTTCCAAACCAATCAATTATTTCCTTTTTTTTTTAATAAAAAAACAAGTCACCTAATAGGGGAGTGCCGCCATCAAATTAGGGTGCGAGGGGAGTTTAAGAGGGGAGTTGACGTGGCATAAACGGATTGGGTGTGCGTAAGAGAGGGGACTCCCCTAAGAGGGGAGTGCCCCTCTCACCCTAATTAACTTTCAACCTTGTGTCACTTTTGGCCCCCTAGGTTTAACGAGTTATTTTTAAATAGTTTTTTTAGAGTAAATTGCTAAAATTAGGTTTAGGTCCTTTTGCCATTTTCATCCAAAATGAGTTTTTTTCACCATATTGCCCTTCACCTATGCAACTTTTTGCCATTTTCATCCAAATGCCTAACTGGGTTAGAAACAAATGTTTGATGAGGGTTTTTTTTTTTTTTTTCGAAATTTCACAAGTAAAGAGCCTGAAGTGTAATTTCTTTTTAAACCTAAAACCATCACCTATCTGCACCATATTTTCGGCTAACTCTCCGACAGTTTCAAAACCAATCGGCAATCACGGCAACCGTTTTCCATCTGTTTCGTGTGACAAAGCAACTCTATTAAACGCGAATAAATTGGTGCTTTATGTTTTGACTGTAACCGAACACATTCATCAAATCATCATCCAATTTAATCTGAATTCAAGACCCTTTTTTTACCGATTTCGTCAATCATAAATGCACCTTAATGACCTACGACAGACCTTTCTGGACATTGAATTGCTCTCCATTTCTTTTCATCTTACCTCTGCAACATCGAATTGATGGATGATGATTTATATTCAGATATTAAATCAGCACCTAGCAAACACAACCACAACAAGACCACCACTGCAACTGCCACCACTAACCACCATATCCGCCTCCATCACCAATATCAACCATCACCCCATCATCAACACCACTACCAGCCGCCATAATCATAAACCCGTTTAACGATTGAGTGACTGCGATAGTTGTCAGATCTGATGAAGGGGAGATGCGAGGATGACTTACAATTGTGAAAACAACCATTACCCTTCTCACCTGAAATTGTTCTCAGATCTGGAGGAGAAGACTTATATCTATTGATAGTTGATGGTGTGGCGTGGGTGACAGTGGCAGAAATGTGGCGGAGGGTGTGGTTACACTGTGGTGGGTACTGGGAGACGTAGCGGAGATGGGTGACGGTGGTTACACGGTGGAGGTGAGTAACGGTGGTGAGTGGTAGTTGATGGTGTTTGTTGTGATGGTTATACAGAGAGAAAGCAGAGGGTGATGGTTTTAGTTTAAAAAAAAAATTACATTTCAGGCCCTGTACTTGTGAAATTTCAAAAAAAAAAAAAAAAAACTCATCAAACGGTTGTTTCTAACCCAGTTAGGCATTTGGAAGAAAATGGCAAAAAGTTACAAACGGGGGGGGGGGGGGGGCTATTTGGTACAAAAAAAGTCATTTTGGACGAAAATGACAAACATGCCCAAACCTCAGGGACAATTTTGGCAATTAACTCTTTTTTTATTTGTACTTTTAGTCATGATGTGCGTGAAGAGTGTAATATTTTTGATGTATATTTTAAGCCCTTTTACACTTTTAGCCAAGTTTTAAATTTATAAAACACGATATTTACTAATACTAAACACACATATGGGCAAGTGCACCCATCGTGGACGTAGTATAGTGTTGGTAAGATACCGAGGTCGTCCAAGGACACAAGAGCTTTTAGTACTGGTTTATCCTCAACGTCTAATCAAATCAAAAAATTAGAAAAGGTTTTTAAACTAGAAAAATAAAAACTAACTAAATGCTAAAAAATAAAAATAAAATAAAAACAGATAGACAAGATGAATCACTTGGATCCGACTCGTGTATTAGTATAACCTTTGATTATTTTCGCACTTTTGCACTTGTTTAAGAGATTATCTTAGTTATTGTAGTAGGCCCCTCTTTTGAAGGCGACGTTACCCTCAACCCAGTAGTTTGAGTCAGCAAGGATACAATCCTAAAGGGTTGGATTATTGGAAGATAATGAATTAAGTTATTAATGCAAATTGTGGTAGGCCCCGCTTTTGGCGGTGACGTTACCCTCGGCTAAGTAGTCTGAGTCAGCAGGGATACAGTCCTAAATGGGTTATAGTATTAATAGTAGCTAACTTATGAGGGGGTCAAAGAGTTTGGATCCCCGCCATCCAATACCTATGGGCATTGAAGGAGATCCTACTAAATTTGACCCAGGTCCCTTGCAGGACCTCTAAACGCTGAACAAGGGCAAGACCCTTACCAAACCGTTCCCTTAACCCCCGACCAGGTAGCCAACATACCTCCATATAGACCGTGGAGATATGAATGGTGAAAATCTTTTATTTTATATAGACAGTAAAATAGTGCCAAGACACCACGGACAAACGATAAGGAAAGATCACCTTCAACATAAGCAACTAGTTATTAAAGTCATTAATACAAAACCAAATAAAAAGTGCAAAAGATTAAAAATAAAAAGTATTATACTAAACACTTGTCTTCACCAAGTGATGTAAGAGACTTAGGCAAACATGGCCTTGATTGTCAAGAACTCTTACTATCAATCTTGGATCCCGAGACGACTTACACACTCTACGATGGACAATGGATGATGGTGGTGGATGATGGTGTTATGGTGGTGGTGGGTGGTGGATGAAGTGTGAGAGAGGTGGTGTGCCAAGGGATGAGTTGGAATGAAACCAAGCACTCCTATTTATAGGCTGAACAGAAGGCTGGGCACGGCCCCGTGTCCGCTGGACACGCCCCCGTGCCCGTCTGACACTCTCTCTCTTCATTAATTTTAATTCGCAATTACAATTAATGCGCCTGCTGTACTTTCGCCACGCCCCCGTGCTCACTGGACACGGCCCCGTGGTGGGCAATAGAAGCTTCTACAGGTTTGTCTTTTCTGCTGCTTCTTGGGCACGGCCCCGTGCTGGCTGAGCACGGGGCGTGTTCAGTCTTCTGTTTTCTCTTCTTTGCTTGGGAGGCTGCCGTTGAGGGTTCAGGCAATCAACTTTTGTTCCTTTTCTTGTATTTATGTTAGAATTAGCTGTCTTTTTGCTTCTTTTGTGAATTTGAGCTCATTTCATCCTGAAAATACAAAAGGAAGACAAAAACACTCTTTTTCCAACATTAGTACTTAAAAAGGGTTAGTTTTATGCCTTATTTGATGTAATTTATATGTTGCATTTTACACACATCAAATACCCCCACACTTGAACTTTTGCTTGTCCTCAAGCAAAACTCTTTAAATATGGCTTACACTCCCAAATGGAATGGGTAGAAGAGAAGGTTTTTGGCTTGTCATAGAGTGTCGGGAATCCAAGATCTTTTTGGGTTTTATTTTTATTTATTTACAATCCTATTCGTTATGATTTATTTAGAACGTTTCATAAGATAAATTACTTATTTGGGCATAACATGCCTTTTTAAAATTTCATTTATATACAAGTTCACATACCTCACGGGAGAAATCACTCAACACTCGGCCGAAGGTGTATTTTTTTAGTGGATCACTCGAGAGCGGCATGGAACTTACTTCTACCATAAGCTTGCCAAGCAATCAATCCTCCTTCTTTTTAACTTTATACCTTTGTAAATATCAAGAGGACTTTTTGGGTGAAGGGTTAGGCTTGGGCTAAAGGTGGGTGGTTGGGTTAGTGGTTAGTAAAAGGGCGAAAAGCGTAAAAAGCGTCGGTTTTCGTAAAACACTTTGTTTTTAGTGACTTTTTCTTTGAAATATTTCTCCAAACAAGCTTTTGTTTGCATAGCTTTGTTTTTTTTTTTTTGTCACACGTAAAAAAAACGAGCTTACGAACAACCGAGCTTGTTACTAAAATAAAGGGTGAAAATAAAAAGGGTTTTTGGTGGGTGAAAAGGGTAAAGAAATGAAAGGTTTAGGCTCAAAGGGGTTAACTAGGGGGATTTTGGGTAGGTGGTAAAAAAATGAAAAATAATGGTGTGGAAAGAAAAATGGTTAGTCCTAATGCCTCCATCATTTACTTACTTGGGTTTAAGTTGGTAAGGACCGGGAATGAATCGTCGTGGCAAGTTCTAGAGTTGTAAGAACCAAGCGGCTATTCACACAAGAAACGAAAAATGAGCATTTAGTCTAAGGATGTAAATTTGTATGCTCAATAAAGGCTCAAAACTCACTTTTGTGGGAATGGGTTTTTTAATGTGATCAAGTATATATAATCAAATTTTAACTAGACTTGTTATGCCATTTCATAATTTTCTTATGTTGGTTCTTGTTATCACGACGCTCTCGGTTGTAAAATTTGTAAAAATATAACCTTATTAATCTTAAGATTCCTAACTTAAACTTTAGACAAGTAAAATGAAAATGAAAATTTTTGAAAAAATTTGGGGTGTTTAGCGGTTCCAATAGAGTTTTGTGTAAGGCTTGTTGTTAGGACTTGCAAAATTTCAAGGTTTTAGCTTCCCCCCCCCCCACACTTAAATTACACATTGTCCTCAATGTGTCCCAAAAATAAATTTTTAGGTTGATTGGATGTGTAATGTGGTGTTAAAAAGCAAAGATTTATGTTACTGGCAGTCTGGACACGGCCCCGTATCCGATGGACACGACCCCATGGTGAACTGCCAGTAACGAAAACTTACAGAAGGTGAACACGGGGGCGTGTTGGTTAGACACGGCCCCGTGTCTGGCAAATATTTGCAAGTCAATAACCAAACAGCAGGTCTGGGAGGTGAACACGGGGGCGTGTCGGCTGGACACGTCCCCGTGTGGACAGTCTGTAAGCCTGAAAAAAAGGTTTCTTCTCCCGGTTTCTCCATTTTGGGCCTGTAAGTGCTAAGGTTTAGCACTCCAACCCTTGGTTTGCACCTGTTTCATCACTTAATACCACACCAAACAACATAAACATCCTACATTACCATAGTTAATTGTCTCCAAGCATAAAGTGAAAGAAAAATAAAACAGAAATAAAAAGTAGTCAAGGAAAGTAAATTGTTTAACATTTGGCACGCAGGCCATAAATTGTTCGATAGAAAAAGGGTACTTAAACCTGTGGGCTCACCATCAACCCGCTCCTTGTTCCTCCAAACCTCCTACTCCATGTCTTCATCGCTATCCTCACCTCCACCCCCATGCCCCGCCATATACTCCCGGATGCTACCGATATCATCTTGTATATCGTTGATGTTGCACTCAATAGCTCCGACCCGGTGGTATGTGTTGTTGGCGAGATTGTAGGTGTTCCTGGTACACATGAGGTTTTCCTGCAAAAGATCATGTAAGCTTTGAAAGTTAGGAAAACCGCCTCCTTGTGAGGAGGATTGACCCGGATCGCCATGGGGTTGGTACTGGTATTGGGGAGGTGGTGCATGAAGAACTAGGGCCTCCTGTGGGTTCCATGCATAGCCTTGTGTTCTTTGGAAGCTCACCGTCCCGTCTTCCGCCTCATAAAGTAAGTTCATGGCTCGGCAAATGTGGTAGTCAACTCGTCTCGACCATGGACTTCTTTCAAAGGACCTTGGAATGTTCGTGAAATGCTTGAAAAGACGGTACACCCATCCCCCAAAGAAGATAGGTGTTGGAGCGCGAGCAAGGCGATTGAGATGCATGTTTCGTAACAGGAGATATGGAACATCGAGAGGCTTCCGGTTGTGGATGCAGTGAAGGACAACCAAATCTTTCAACCCTACAACGCCACTACTGTCGTGACGCTGGTTTAGCGAGTAGGTGAGGAGCCTGTGAATGTGGCGGTATAGCGGGTCCCTCAGTTTGGTACTCTTGGTGCTGCTAGGGTTGTAGATTCCTTCACCGATTTGGGCCCATGCGGCTTGACGTTCATTCTCATCCAAGTCTCGTAATCCCCCGGTATTTTCCTCATTTCCCGATTCTTCTTCACCGTACAGTCCTATTATAGCTCCAAACTGTGCCATGGAGATCGAGTACTTTGTCCCGCCACACCGAAATGCGACCCCTTCATTGTCAAACGGGTCACACCTCGAATTGAAAGCGAAAGTTCTGTAAAACTCCATGGTGCATTGATGCACCGACCGAAGCCGAGTGTTCAATGCAACTGCTAGTGGCCCTGTCACGATGTTATTGAATTGATCTAGCTGGTTCACCATGGTTAGCAGGTCCGTACATGCTCGCCTAGGGTACTCCTCGGGTCTTGTTTGGAGTATTTCATATCTCGCCCTAGCATCGAGTTCGCTTGCATTGAACCTTGTGAACTTTGACATCTGAAAGAATACACCAAAAGTTAGTACGAAACAAAGAAATTTTTAAAGAAACTGCAAACAGAGGGCTGGACACGGCCCCGTGTTCAGCGGGCACGACCTCGTGTCCAGGCGTCTGTAACCCAAAAACTTCATTTTTCGTCCCGGTTCCGAAAACCTGAAAATTTTTAGCCAAGTAGTTGCGATTTCCCCCGAAAATGAAACCCGAAGTGTCGTTTTTCCCAAAACAAACCGTTTATCCTTCCAATTTTGTCTTTTTCGGTTCAAAAACAAGGGTTTGAGGTTTTAGTAGGAAATCGGACGAATCTATCAACAATACATGTTTATTTACTTCCTACTACACTAATCTAAACTACTTCTAACAGATTGCATCAAAAATTTGAAGTTCGATCCGGATGAACATGAAGAACCCTAGATTTTTCCCCAATTTTTGATGTTTTAACTACATGCAAGTAACTAATCTAACTACTAAAGATGATAGAATCATACCTTGATGTTGTTAAACGTGGGAGTGACGTTGAAAATCTGCGGAAAATCGCCTGGAACCAGAGTGTTTTCGGCTAAACGGGGCGTGTGGAATGAGGTAACTGTTATGAAAAGAGGGTTTTATCCCGACAATTGCCTCGACACGGCCCCGTGTCCAGCGGACACGGCCTCGTGCCGAGCCAAAATTTTTTTTTTGTGCTCGTGTGCATGCCCCTTTTTTTCGGAAAATGGTTAGAAGACTTACCGGTTTTCTTGATGTACACTTGCCTGTTCGTAACATGTCGGGTATGATGTTGATTTTATTCGTTAACCGTTTGAAGCGAAATCTCCTCTTCCTCATCCTCAATGGATCCTCGGTAGAGTTTTAGCCATTGGCCATTGACTTTAAATGGTATCCCATTTCGAGCTTTAATTTCTACTGCACCGTGAGGAAAAACATGGGTGACGGAAAAAGGTCCTGACCACCTAGATTTTAGTTTTCCAGGAAATAATCGAAGTCGTGAATTAAACAATAGAACTTGATCTCCTATCCGAAATTCATTAGACTTAATATATTTATCATGTAAATTTTTCGTTCTTTCTTTATAAATTTCGGAGTTAGAATATGCATAGTTCCTTAATTCGTCTAATTCATTCATTTGACAAAATCGATTTTTACCGGCAGTTTCTAAGTCTAAGTTTACACTTTTTATTGCCCAGTAGGCTCTGTGAGCTATTTCTACCGGCAAGTGACAATTTTTTCCATAGACGAGCTTATATGGGGTTGTGCCTATAGTGGTTTTATAAGCAGTTCGAAAGGCCCATAAAGCATCGTCTAATTTGTCGGCCCATTCCTTTTTATTTAGTCCTACGGTTTTTTCAAGTATTCGTTTTAAACCTCGATTAGTCACTTCGGCTTGCCCATTTGTTTGAGGGTGATACGCTGTTGAGACCCGGTGATAGACCCCATACCTTGTTAATATTTTTTCGAGTTGATGATTGCAAAAATGAGTACCTCTATCACTTATCAAAGCTTTTAGTCCTAGGTTTATTGGGAATTGGGCTGTAGCAGGATAAGAGAAAAGATTATTGTTGATAGGCTCTAGAACATCACAATTATCCAGTAGGCGATCTATTTCGTCCTGGAATGTGGTTTCCTCAGATTGTTTAGAGCTTTCTCCGATATCTATTCCCTTTTGCTTTAGGTCTATCCCTATTTCTGCTGGCTTGGAACTTTCTCCGGTTTCTATTTCTTTTCCCTTGCTCACACTCACATGATTTTCTATTTTAGGGAGTCTCCTAGGTTTCCTTCTATGCACTTTTCGCCACCCTACATATCTTCTCTTCTTTTTAGGTTTGGCTTTTTCCAGCGGTGGAGCTTGGAATTCCAGAGGTTCCTCTATGTCAGCAATGTAACCAGTGAAGTTGTGGGAGACTTCAATCGGCACAGGATAGAGGTTGAGATTCTGAAATGCTTCCGACATCTCATTCATGCTGTACGGCATATATGCAAAATGCACAAAATGCTAGGTTAAAACTTTGGAACAAAGCTTAACAAATAAATATTTTTATTGCACACCAGTTTGTACAACATACAGCAAACAGAACACATTCAGATCTATTTATTTATTTACTGGGAAGTAAATATTTCTAGGTTTAAAGTTTTGCATTTTCCGCTACAGTGGCGAGCAGATACAGATTTACCCATTTTTCATCTAAGTTATTTTCCCTTGGTGGATTGTTATTAATTTCCTGAATTTCTGGGTTAAACCTCACTCTCTTGGTTCGGGGTTTCTTTTTCTCTTGACCTTTTCTAAGGATTGAATTCCTTTTCTCCGGTGTAAGTGGGTTTTCATAATTGGCCTTACGGACAAAGATTCCCTCTTCTAAATTGGTGGGAGATTTGGAAGAAGAGGTTCCCTGTTCTGTAGGTGTACTATCTAATTTGCGATAGATAGCAGAAATCTTTTGTTTACCCATACTGTAATTTTAACAATTAATCAGTTAATAAGCATATATTCACAGAATAACAAATAAAACTTTCAATAAACTTAATTTAATAAGAACAATGAGCTTAATCAGTAAGCTTAAAACAGTGGCTCTGATACCACCTTTTCCTGTCACGGCCCCCGACCCGGTTTGACCCGTTTCAGGAGCCGCGGGACAGGAATCCCGTGGTATTTAACTTAGGCGACAGCGGAAGTCTTTTTTTTTTTAAAACAGGATCTCTTTAATAACTTAAACTGCTCGTTTTATAATTTAGGAATAAATTCCCAAAATTTACAATACTGTGATTCCTCAGGGAAATCTTTATTTTCAAAACATGTTCATTTATTTATTTACATTGAGCCACTTTTCTAAGCTGAGAGTGCTTCACGGCACTTTTCTTTGCTCATACCAGATCACCTGAAACATGTTTGAAAAAGGTTTTGTCAGCGGAGAAATACTGAGTGAATCATTCAGTTTACTGAAAACGACACATTTGTTATAATCTACAGTATTAAGGGGAATTACAATGTTTCTGATATCAAACCAACTACCCACAGTATTTGTCACTCGACCATCCATTGGCTAGCCCATTTGTCCAATGGTGTCTGTGACTGTGGTCAGATCACCCCTTGGCCACCCGTTTGTCCAAGTGTGACGGGAAATAAGTAATGTATACAAAACCCCACATACCGGCTGTAATTTGGTGATTACATAGACTTAATCCCTGTAATTATAACCTTTGAAAATAACTTGGAGTTTTGTAAAACAGTTGATAAAAAGAGAATGACTCACAAACTGTGAGAAAAGAGTTTATAAAAGAGGAATGACTCACATTGCAGATTTACGAGCAGAGTATAAGCTTTACTGATTAGCCTTTTAACCTAATTTAAATAACAATGCACACACAAACGGGATTAGTAACTAATTCAGCAGTTACGTCAATTCACGAGATTAAACCCTCACAACTATTATCAAGTGCGATACTTAACAATTCAATGGATTCACAACGAATGACAGAGCATAGTCCGAATTCGAACAGCACTCAAACATTCAAGTTGAAATCACAGTGAATAACAAAGTACAAGCTCAATTTGAGCAGCACTCGGACAATCGTTGGATAGTTATAATCGATCGGACGTTGAATCGTAATAGCGATCGAGTTATTACCCTGATTGCGGCAGCACCTCGTGATCGTGTGTGTTTAATTGTGATATAACAGCTATAATTCGACGTCTACAGAAGCTATTCACGTCGTTCCAAGTTCAACAGTTAAGTGCCAATGTCGGCTATTTATAGCAAGTTTTGGGACCTCCTTACGGACCGTAAGCCGGACCCTTTACGGTCCGTAAGCTAAGCAGTCTAAATATAGGCTGCCTAGGCTCGGGACTAGCCTTGGTGACTCAACTTTTCAACTAATCAGAGCATAGCAACGTTTATATTAAGATAATTATCAACTAGGGTTTACCCCCCTCGAGTTTTAGGGGCCCTGATCCTGATTCTGATTGTTCTGAAAATTTTAGGGCTAGTGCAAAATTACTTGGGTGTCTCAATTAGGGTTTCCTTTTTGACTAATTATGGTCCTAACTATTGATTTTGGTGACAGTTGTTACATCCTCCCCACCTTTAAGAAAAATCTCGTCCTCGAGATTTACTGAAATAGATGAGGGTACTTTCGCTTCATTTCTGATTCCAGTTCCCAAGTGTATTCTGGTCCTCTCCTGGATTCCCATTTGACTTTTACTAGCACTAGTCTTTTGTGTTTGAGAAACTTAATCTTCCGATCTTCTATTTGTAGGGGTTTCTCTACGAATTTCAGCTTTTCATTTACCTCTATATCTTGAAGAGGTACTACCAGGGATTCGTCTGATAGACATTTCTTGAGGATTGGATACATGAAACACATCATGTATTCCAGCTAATTCTTCTGGTAGTTGTAAACGATAAGCTACTGGTCCTATTCGTTGGATCACTGGGAATGGTCCAACATATCTGGGACTCAGTTTTCCTTTCTTACCGAATCGTACTACTCCTTTCCAAGGAGAAACTTTCAAAAGTACTTTGTCTCCGACTCGGAATTCTAATGGCTTACGGTGATTGTCTGCATAGCTCTTCTGACGATCTCTAGCAGTCTTCAGTCTTTCCTTGATTTGCGATATCTTGTCAGTAGTTTCTTGCACAATCTCTGGACCCGATAATTGACTTTCTCCTATTTCTGCCCAACATACTGGAGTTCTGCACTTGCGTCCATACAGTGCTTCGAATGGAGCAGCTTCGATGCTCGAATGATAACTATTGTTATAGGAGAATTCAATTAATGGTAAATGGCTATCCCAATTACCACCAAAGTCAATTACACATGCTCGGAGCATGTCTTCCAGGGTTTGTATCGTTCTTTCACTTTGTCCGTCTGTTTGAGGATGATATGCAGTACTTAAATTAAGTCGAGTTCCCATTGCTTCTTGGAAACTTGTCCAGAAACGGGAAGTAAAACGACTATCTCTATCCGATACAATGGAGAGTGGGATTCCATGTAAGGATACTACTTCATCTACATACAACTTGGCTAACCTTTCCATGCTAAAGGTTTCCTTCATTGGTAGAAAATGAGCTGATTTGGTTAATCGATCCACAATTACCCAAATAGCATCATTACCTTTTCTGGTTCTGGGTAACTTAGTAACAAAATCCATTGTTATGAGTTCCCATTTCCATACAGGCTTTTCTAACTGTTGTAGTAGTCCTGAGGGTTTCTGATGTTCGGCTTTAACTTGTGAACAGGTTAAACACTTAGATACGTATTCGGCTATATCCTTTTTCATTCCTATCCACCAAAAATTATTTCTTAAATCTTGGTACATCTTATTATTTCCTGGATGTACAGTATACCTAGATTTATGGGATTCTTCTAAAATCTTATTTCTTAATTCTCCTTGCTTAGGTACCCAAACTCGTTTCTTGTGGAATCTCCAAATTCCATCTTTTCCCTGTTCTAATTCCTTTAGATAACCTTTCATTCCTTCGGCATCGTCCTTGATTGCCGTTCCTTGAACTTCCTTTATTTGTTCCATTAAATCTAATTGTAGATTTAACCTAAGAGCACGGACTCGCTTTTGCTTTTCATGATATTTACGACTTAAGGCGTCTGCGACTACGTTCGCTTTTCCTTCGTGATACTGAATATCACAGTCGTAATCACTTAAGATTTCCATCCACCTTCTTTGCCTCATATTTAATTCTTTTTGCCCAAATATATACTTTAAACTCTTATGGTCCGTATAGACAGTAAACTTACTTCCATACAGATAATGTCTCCAGATCTTAAGGGCAAAAATTATGGCTCCCAACTCTAGATCATGAGTTGTATAATTTTCTTCGTGCTTTTTCAATTGCCTAGAGGCATACGCAATTACCTTTTTGCGTTGCATCAACACACACCCATATCCTAATTTTGAAGCATCACAGTATACTTCAAAATCCTCGGTTCCTTCGGGTAAAGCTAAAATTGGAGCATTTGTCAATTTGTGTTTTAGAATCCTAAAAGCTTCCTCTTGTCTAGATCCCCATTCAAACTTTACGTCTTTACAGGTTAGCTTAGTTAAAGGTACAGCTATCCTAGAGAAATTTTTAATAAATCGTCTATAATATCCAGCTAAGCCTAGAAAACTTCTAACTTCCATAGCCGTTCGTGGAGTTTTCCAATTCGTGATTGCTTCTATTTTAGCAGGATCTACGTGAATTCCTTCGTGATTCACCATATGACCTAAAAATTGCACTTCTTGTAGCCAGAATTCGCACTTCGAGAATTTGGCATAAAGCTTTTCCTTTCTTAACAAAGTTAAGAGAGTATGCAAGTGCTTTCAATGTTCCTCTTGACTTTTGGAATAAATAAGTATATCGTCAATGAATACGATTACAAATTTATCCAAGTATGGTTTACAGATTCTATTCATCATGTCCATAAATGCAGCTGGAGCATTTGTTAATCCAAAGGGCATGACTGTAAACTCATAATGACCATACCTAGTTCTGAAAGCAGTTTTAGGTATGTCCTCCTCTTGCACTTTCAACTGGTGATATCCAGACCTTAAGTCTATCTTAGAGAAATACCTAGCTCCTTGCAATTGATCAAAAAGATCATCAATCCTAGGTAATGGGTATCGGTTCTTAATTGTAACCTTATTCAATTCCCTATAATCGATACACATTCTCATTGATCCATCTTTCTTCTTTACAAACAACACTGGTGCACCCCAAGGGGATGAACTAGGTTATATGAATCCTTTGCTTAGTAATTCATCTAATTGCTTTTTCAATTCTAGCATTTCAGTAGGTGCTAATCGATAAGGTGTCTTAGCTATTGGTGCAGTACCTGGAATTAAATGAATTCTAAACTCTACTTCCCTATCAGGTGGTAAACCAGGTAATTCTTCTGGAAAAACATCTGGGTATTCTGAAACTATAGGGATGTCCTGGAGTTCCTTACTTTTAGTGTTAATGATTACAGAAATCATATACACCATTTCTTGTTTCCTTGAATAACTAGCCAATTTCAATACTGAAATGAATTTCAGGGCTTCCGAGGTCTATCTCCTATAATTAGAATTACTTCTCCTGTGGGAGTACGGATTTCTACGGAATTCTTATCACACAGGATTCGGGCATGGTTGGCTATTAACCAATCCATTCCTAACACTACATCGAATCCGGCTAAATTCATAGGTAATAGGTTTGCAGAAAACTTATGACCTAACAATTCTATTTTTACTTCTTGCAAAACCTTGTCTATGTTGACAGAATTTCCATCTGCCGTTTCAACAGAAAAGATCTGCCTAAGAGTATTTAGTGGTAAGTTAAGAGCTTGGCAGAATGCAGTATTAATGAAACTTTGGTTTGCACCAGAATCAAATAATACTTTTGCATAGACGTTATGCACTAAGAACGTACCCGCTATCACGTCGGGAATGAGTTCGGCTTCTTGAGTGGTCAGCTGGAATGCTCGCGCATTTTTCTTAGTAGTTCCTTCAGTCGTTTTAGCTCTACTGTCTGCTGGTTTAGTTAACTTAGGACATTCAGACTGGAAATGCCCTGTTTCTCTGCAGTTATAACAAACTTTTGTTTTCCTTCTGCAGTCTTCCTCCCGATGTCCTTTCGCCTTGCAGAAGTTGCAAAATATATTGCACTGTCCATAGTGTTTCTTTTTGCAATTTCTACAGAAAGGAGGTGACGAGTATTGCCCGGTTCCTCTTTTCTTGAATTTATTGCTATTATTACCCATGCGAAATCCTTGGGTAATCTTCTGAGCCAATTCTTTCTTGCGATCTTCTTCTCTGGTGCGGACTAGTTCACCGGTTAAAGTATTAGCTAATTCTACAGCATCGTCAATCGTGCGTGGTCTCGCAGCTTTAACGATGTTACGGATTTCTCCAATTAATCCCCAAATATAACGGGAAATAAGTACCGGTTCTGGCGAAGCCAGGGAAGGTACCACTCTCGCATATTCGAAGAATGTCGAAGTATATCCTCGACAGTCTACACCTAACATACGATGACTCAGGAACTTGTTTGCCATTTGTTCCTTCTCGTATTCGGGACAGAATTTTCTTTCGACAAGACGCTTAAATTCTTCCCAATTCATTGCATAGGCCACCCTTCTTCCTTTTGCTTGTAGCACCGTGTTCCACCATTCTAACGCCCCTTCTTTGAACAAGTTTGATGCATACATCACTTGATCTTCTTCAGCACATTTACTTATTGCAATTACTGCCTCGTTTTTCTCTAACCAACGCAGTGTTGCAGTTGCCCCTTCATTACCTGCAAATTCTGTGGGTTTACAGGCAAGAAATTCTTTGTAAGTGCAACCAGGCGTTGCAACTTTCATTTTCTTAGGGAGTGGGGCCTGTTGCGGATCATGATCATCATGATTGCCGCCTCCATTTATGCTGTTACTGCCGTTATCTTCCGGAATACGTTTACTAGGAATTAATTGTGGTTCGACAGGTTTCTGAACAGCAGCCACAATTTCTGGAATAGCATTGGCTATCCCTTGAGCAATAAAGTGTTCAATATCTTGTCTAGTTATATATTGATCTTCCTGATTTTGCTTAGACTGATTTACTTCATTAACTGGTTCACTATTAGCGTTTTCCATCTGCTAATTAGAATTTATTAGTGTCTAATTATTAATATCAAAATCACAGATACATACACAGAAAAACACATAGATCAGCATAACATGCAAACATAGTCAAAATTGTCGATGCCTCGACTTCTGTTTTGTTTCATATATTATACCTGCTTCAATACACACTTTTTTTATCTTACAGTGTTTTATTGCCCATTTTACAGAATCAGTTTTACTATATTAGTTATAATACAAACAAACTTTTCCAACCCTTTCCTATCTTTTGGTTTGCTGGCAGTTTCAGTAACGACGCTCCCTCTCGTCGTACTTCCAAGAAATCTGCTCCCCCATTTCCCTGATCCTATTCCCGGTGCCTATCAGTTCTTCACCAAACTGACGTAGCTCAGCTAAATTTTCATAGCTCATTGGCGGATTAGGGATAGGTTCTGGATCAAACTGTGGGAGAAAACTATAGGGACTATTAATTATATTTTGGAATTGCCAGTCATTGGTCCACCATTCCTCCATTTGGCCTAATGGTCGGGTGTGAACTAGTGGGTCTGGAATAGCTGGTCCTAGGTTTATTGGGAATTGGGCTGTAGCAGGATAAGAGAAAAGATTATTGTTGATAGGCTCTAGAACATCACAATTATCCAGTAGGCGATCTATTTCGTCCTGGAATGTGGTTTCCTCGGATTGTTTAGAGCTTTCTCCGATATCTATTCCCTTTTGCTTTAGGTCTATCCCTATTTCTGCTGGCTTGGAACTTTCTCCGGTTTCTATTTCTTTTCCCTTGCTCACACTCACAGGATTTTCTATTTTAGGGAGTCTCCTAGGTTTCCTTCTATGCACTTTTCGCCACCCTACATATCTTCTCTTCTTTTTAGATTTGGCTTTTTCCAGCGGTGGAGCTTGGAATTCCAGACGTTCCTCTATGTCAGCAATGTAACCATTGAAGTTGTGGGAGACTTCAATCGGCACAGGATAGAGGTTGAGATTCTGAAATGCTTCCGACATCTCATTCATGCTGTACGGCATATATGCAAAATGCACAAAATGCTAGGTTAAAACTTTGGAACAAAGCTTAACAAATAAATATTTTTATTGCACACCAGTTTGTACAACATACAGCAAACAGAACACATTCAGATCTATTTATTTATTTACTGGGAAGTAAATATTTCTAGGTTTAAAGTTTTGCATTTTCTGCTACAGTGGCGAGCAGATACAGATTTGCCCATTTTTCATCTAAGTTATTTTCCCTTGGTGGATTGTTATTAATTTCCTGAATTTCTGGGTTAAACCTCACTCTCTTGGTTCGGGGTTTCTTTTTCTCTTGACCTTTTCTAAGGATTGAATTCCTTTTCTCCGGTGTAAGTGGGTTTTCATAATTGGCCTTACGGACAAAGATTCCCTCTTCTAAATTGGTGGGAGATTTGGAAGAAGAGGTTCCCTGTTCTGTAGGTGTACTATCTAATTTGCGATAGATAGCAGAAATCTTTTGTTTACCCATACTGTAATTTTAACAATTAATCAGTTAATAAGCATATATTCACAGAATAACAAATAAAACTTTCAATAAACTTAATTTAATTAGAACAATGAGCTTAATCAGTAAGCTTAAAACAGTGGCTCTGATACCACCTTTTCCTGTCACGGCCCCCGACCCGGTTTGACCCGTTTCAGGAGCCGCAGGACAGGAATCCCGTGGTATTTAATTTAGGCGACAGCGGAAGTCTTTTTTTTAAAACAAGATCTCTTTAATAACTTAAACTGCTCGTTTTATAATTTAGGAATAAATTCCCAAAATTTACAATACTGTGATTCCTCAGGGAAATCTTTATTTTCAAAACATGTTCATTTATTTATTTACATTGAGCCACTTTTCTAAGCTGGGAGTGCTCCACGGCACTTTTCTTTGCTCATACCAGATCACCTGAAACATGTTTGAAAAAGGTTTTGTCAGTGGGGAAATACTGAGTGAATCATTCAGTTTACTGAAAACGACACATTTGTTATAATCTACAGTATTAAGGGGAATTACAATGTTTCTGATATCAAACCAACTACCCACAGTATTTGTCACTCGACCATCCATTGGCTAGCCCATTTGTCCAATGGTGTCTGTGACTGTGGTCAGATCACCCCTTGGCCACCCGTTTGTCCAAGTGTGACGGGAAATAAGTAATGTATACAAAACCCCACATACCGGCTGTAATTTGGTGATTACATAGACTTAATCCCTGTAATTATAACCTTTGAAAATAACTTGGAGTTTTGTAAAACAGTTGATAAAAAGAGAATGACTCACAAACTGTGAGAAAAGAGTTTATAAAAGAGGAATGACTCACATTGCAGATTTACGAGCAGAGTATAAGCTTTACTGATTAGCCTTTTAACCTAATTTAAATAACAATGCACACACAAACGGGATTAGTAACTAATTTAGTAGTTACGTCAATTCACGAGATTAAACCCTTACAACTATTATCAAGTGCGATACTTAACAATTCAATGGATTCACAACGAATGACAGAGCACAGTCCGAATTCGAACAACACTCAAACATTCAAGTTGAAATCACAATGAATAACAAAGTACAAGCTCAATTTGAGCAGCACTCGGACAATCGTTGGATAGTTATAATCGATCGGACGTTGAATCGTAATAGCGATCGAGTTATTACCCTGATTGCGGCAGCACCTCGTGATCGTGTGTGTTTAATTGTGATATAACAGCTATAATTCGACGTCTACAGAAGCTATTCACGTCGTTCCAAGTTCAACAGTTAAGTGCCAATGTCGGCTATTTATAGCAAGTTTTGGGACCTCCTTACGGACCGTAAGCCGGACCCTTTACGGTCCGTAAGCTAAGCAGTCTAAATATAGGCTGCCTAGGCTCGGGACTAGCCTTGGTGACTCAACTTTTCAACTAATCAGAGCATAGCAACGTTTATATTAAGATAATTATCAACTAGGGTTTACCCCCCTCGAGTTTTAGGGGCCCTGATCCTGATTCTGATTGTTCTGAAAATTTTAGGGCTAGTGCAGAATTACTTGGTTGTCTCAATTAGGGTTTCCTTTTTGACTAATTATGGTCCTAACTATTGATTTTGGTGACAATTGTTACAGCTGCATGGTCTGTATAGACTACAGTTTTAGAAAGAACAAGGTAAGAACGGAATTTATCAAAAGCAAACACCACTGGTAGTAATTCTTTTTCTGTAGTTGTATAATTTTCTTGTGCATCGTTAAGCGTTTTACTAGCATAATAAATTGGGTGGAAATGCCTTTCTTTTCTTTGTCCCAAGACTGCTCCAACGGCAAAGTCACTTGCATCACACATGATTTCGAAAGGAAATTTCCAATCGGGCGCTATCATGATAGGTGCATTGACTAGCATTTCCTTGAGGGTTAGAAATGCTTGATTGCATTCCTTGTCAAAGATGAAAGGTGCATCTTTTTCAAGTAATTTTGTTAGAGGTCTTGAAATTTTTGAAAAGTCCTTGATAAATCTTCTATAAAATCCGGCGTGCCCTAAGAAACTTCTGATTGCTCTTACGGAGGATGGTGGAGGTAATCGAGAAATAGTTTCTATTTTTGCTCGATCGACTTCCATTCCTTCGCTTGAGATTTTGTGACCGAGTACTATTCCCTCTATTACCATGAAATGGCATTTTTCCCAGTTAAGGGCGAGGTTAGTTTCCTCACATCGGGATAGCATTCGTTCAAGATTATCGAGGCATTGGTCATATGAGTCTCCAAAGATAGAAAAGTCGTCCATGAAGACTTCCATTGTCTTTTCTATCATATCATGGAAAATGGCTACCATACAACGTTGGAATGTTGCAGGTGCATTACATAGACCGAATGGCATGCGTCGATATGCGAAAGTTCCGTAGGGGCATGTGAAAGTTGTTTTCTCTTGGTCTTCTGGTGCTATCGGTATTTGAAAGTAACCTGAAAAACTATCTAGGAAACAATAAAATTTATGACCGGATAGTCGTTCTAACATTTGATCAATGAAGGGCAAAGGAAAGTGGTCTTTCCTTGTTGCTTCATTTAATCGTCTATAGTCTATACAAACTCTCCATCCTGTGACGGTTCTTGTTGGTATTAATTCATTTTTCTCATTAGTTATTACCGTCATACCTCCTTTCTTTAGGACTACTTGGACGGGACTCACCCACGGACTATCGGAAATAGGGTAGATTAGTCCGGTGTCAAGTAGCTTGATGACTTCATTTTTAACCACTTCTTGTACATTGGGATTCACTCTTCGTTGTGGTTGAATTGCGGTTTTGTAGTCATCATTCATTAAAATTTTGTGCGTGCACATGGAAGGACTTATTCCTTTAATATCTACAAGCTTCCAAGCGATCGCGTTTTTATGTTTTTTCAGAAGATTAACTAATTTCTCTTTTTCTATGTTACTTAATTTAGAAGAAATAATTACAGGTAAACTACCATCTTTGTCTAGAAAAGCATATTCCAAACCTTTAGGAAGTTCTTTGAGCTCAATGGGTGGGTCTTTTGAAGACACCTTATTTTGTGGCTCATCTAGATCAAGAACCTTAAAGGTTTGTTCTATGGCGATCTCTTCTTCAACAAAGTGGTCATCTTCTTTAGTTGTATCGGGTGGTTCAGCTTCATCTTCAATTAGGGGGTCATTATTACCAAAAGGATATTTCATTGAACGCTCAAGATCTATGCTCCTTTTGAATGCCCCTAACTGAAGAGGTAGATTGTTGAATTTCCGGTTTTTCAAAGTTTTATGAGTTTGTACAAAAGGTTTTCCCAAGACTAAAGGAGCGTCATCGAGGATGACAAAGTCGGTTGGGATTACCATTTGATTTGTTTGAACCAAAACATCTTCAACTACACCGATTGATTTTCACTTTTCGATCGGATAGAAAAATGGGTATTTGAAGTGAAGTAAAGTCACTAATACTTAATTTTTCAAAAATGTAGTTAGGCATTATGTTAACACAAAGATCTTTATCAATGGTGATATTACTAATAAATGAATTTTGAAAGAAACATGGAACCGGTGTAATGTTAATTTCAAAAGGGTCTTCTTTTATTAGTGAGGTTTGATCACTAGTTAACTTAACACTCACTATTTCTTTGATTTTAGCACTAGTGTTTAACTCTTTTAAAAACTTGGCATGAGGGGTTACTAAACAATGATTTTCGAAAGTAGGTGGCAAGAGATTAATTTCTTTAAAATTAGACTCTTCTTGTAATTTAACGTTATCGAACTCACCTTTTTCGTTGTTTAACTCATGTGTCGGTTTTTCACTTTCTTGTTCTTCCATTTTTACATTTTCAACTATCTCTACGTTATTTTTACAATTTAATTCTTCTATTGCACGGGATTCCTCTTCCCTTGCGCGAGATTCTTTTAAGCAACGTTCGATAGTTTTAATGTGTTCTAATATCCTATTGGTTACTTCGGTGAGAGAAAAAGAATTGGGATCCTCGAAGCTTGAATCCGGTTGTTCGATCCTTGGCTCCTCATAGTACTCATATGAAGTAGATGGTTCACACCATTGTTCTTCATTGTAAGTATATGATGGATAAGGGTCGAAACTTTGTTCTTCATAGTACTCATATGAGGTGGGTTGTTCACGCCATGGTTCCTCATAATAAGAGTATGAAGGTGGTGGCTCATATCTTGAGTTTTCAAAGTATGAGTGTGAAGGCTCATACCTTGGTTCATCAAAATATGAGTATGAGGGAGGAGGTTCATACCTTTGGTCTTCATAGGATGTATATGAAGTTGATGGCTCGTACCTGGGCTCCTCGTAATGGTTGTATGAATTGGATGGTTGATATGAGTTACTATATTGAACCGAGCGTGCGTTACGACAATTAGTGCAATAATTACCCTTATAATCATCCTCATCATAGGTGTAGTTGTAACCTCCTGAGTATTGATCCATAAGAATCACTCAGCAGACCACAACTGAGTCTCGGGACCAGAAAACAAAACAAAGACGGAAACAGAAGCTGGATACGGCCCCGTGTTCAGTGGACACGGCCCCGTGTTCAGGATCTGTATCTGGACGTTTTAATAAAGTTACTGGTCACGTTGAGCACGGGGGCGTGTTCAGTGAGCACGACCCCGTGTTCAGACTCTGTATCTGGGTATCTAACTAAAAATATGCAGCACGGGGGAGTGTTCAGTGAGCACGGCCCCGTGTTCAGGCTACTGTAAATGCAAACTAAACTAAAATGCAGAAAAAATGTGCGCGCGTTTTGAAAAAACTGATTAGGCCGTCGATTTTAAGCTTTCTTAAAATCCTTGTGTCCCCGGCAACGGCGCCAAAAACTTGATGTGCGTGAAGTGTGTAATATTTTTGATGTATATTTTAAGCCCTTTTACACTTTTAGCCAAGTTTTAAATTTATAAAACACGATATTTACTAACACTAAACACACATATGGGCAAGTGCACCCATCGTGGACGTAGTATAGTGTTGGTAAGATACCGAGGTCGTCCAAGGACACAAGAGCTTTTAGTACCGATTTATCCTTAACGTCTAATCAAATAAAAAAAAATAGAAAAGGTTTTTAAACTAGAAAAATAAAAACTAACTAAATGCTGAAAAATAAAAATAAAATAAAAACAGATAGACAAGATGAATCACTTGGATCCTACTCGTGTATTAGTATAACCTTTGATTATTTTCGCACTTTTGCACTTGTTTAAGAGATTATCTTAGTTATTGTAGTAGGCCCCTCTTTTGAAGGCGACGTTACCCTCAACGCAGTAGTTTGAGTCAGCAAGGATACAATCCTAAAGGTTGGATTATTGGAAGATAATGAATTAAGTTATTAATGCAAATTGTGGTAGGCCCCGCTTTTGGCGGTGACGTTACCCTCGGCTAAGTAGTCTGAGTCAGCAGGGATACAGTCCTAAATAGCCGGGTTATAGTATTAATAGTAGCTAACTTATGAGGGGGTCAAAGAGTTCGGATCCCCGCCATCCAATACCTATGGGCATTGAAGGAGATCCTACTAAATTTGACCCAGGTCCCTTGCAGGACCTCTAAACGCTGAACAAGGGCAAGACCCTTACCAAACCGTTCCCTTAACCCCCGACCAGGTAGCCAACATACCTCCATATAGACCGTGAAGATATGAATGGTGAAAATCTTTTATTTTATATAGACAGTAAAATAATGCCAAGACACCACGGACAAACGATAAAGAAAGATCACCTTCAACATAAGCAACTAGTTATTAAAGTCATTAATACAAAACCAAATAAAAAGTGCAAAAGATTAAAAATAAAAAGTATTATACTAAACACTTGTCTTCACCAAGTGATGTAAGAGACTTAGGCAAACATGGCCTCGATTGTCAAGAACTCTTACTATCAATCTTGGATCCCGAGACGACTCACACACTCTACGATGGACAATGGATGATGGTGGTGGATGATGGTGTTATGGTGGTGGTGGGTGGTGGATGAAGTGTGAGAGAGGTGGTGTGCCAAGGGATGAGTTGGAATGAAACCAAGCACTCCTATTTATAGGCTGAACAGAAGGCTGGGCACGGCCCAGTGTCCGCTGGACACGCCCCCGTGCCCGTCTGACACTCTCTCTCTTCATTAATTGTAATTCGCAATTATAATTAATGCGTCTGCTGTACTTTCGCCACGCCCCCGTGCTCACTGGACACGGCCCCGTGGTGGGCAATAGAAGCTTCTACAGGTTTGTCTTTTCTGCTGCTTCTTGGGCACGGCCCCGTGCTGGCTGAGCACGGGGCGTGTTCAGTCTTCTGTTTTCTCTTCTTTGCTTGGGAGGCTGCCGTTGAGGGTTCGGGCAATCTACTTTTGTTCCTTTTCTTGTATTTATGTTAGAATTAGCTGTCTTTTTGCTTCTTTTGTGAATTTGAGCTCATTTCATCCTGAAAATACAAAAGGAAGACAAAAACACTCTTTTTCCAACATTAGTACTTAAAAAGGGTTAGTTTTATGCCTTATTTGATGTAATTTATATGTTGCATTTTACACACATCAAATACCCCCACACTTGAACTTTTGCTTGTCCTCAAGCAAAACTCTTTAAATGTGGCTTACACTCCCAAATGGAATGGGTAGAAGAGAAGGTTTTTGGCTTGTCATAGAGTGTCGGGAATCCAAGATCTTTTTGGGTTTTATTTTTATTTATTTACAATCCTATTCGTTATGATTTATTTAGAACGTTTCATAAGATAAATTACTTATTTGGGCATAACATGCCTTTTTAAAATTTCATTTATATACAAGTTCACATACCTCACGGGAGAAATCACTCAACACTCGGCCGAAGGTGTATTTTTTTAGTGGACCATTCGAGAGCGGCATGGAACTTACTTCTACCATAAGCTTGCCAAGCAATCAATCCTCCTTCTTTTTAACCTTATACCTTTGTAAATATCAAGAGGACTTTTTGGGTGAAGGGTTAGGCTTGGGCTAAAGGTGGGTGGTTGGGTTAGTGGTTAGTAAAAGGGCGAAAAGCGTAAAAAGCGTCGGTTTTCGTAAAACACTTTGTTTTTTGTGACTTTTTCTTTGAAATATTTCTCCAAACAAGCTTTTGTTTGCATAGGTTTGTTCTTTTTTTTTGTCACACGTAAAAAAAAACGAGCTTACGAACAACCGAGCTTGTTACTAAAATAAAGGGTGAAAATAAAAAGGGTTTTTGGTGGGTGAAAAGTGTAAAGAAATGAAAGGTTTAGGCTCAAAGGGGTTAACTAGGGGGATTTTGGGTAGGTGGTAAAAAAAATGAAAAATAATGGTGTGGAAAGAAAAATGGTTAGTCCTAATGCCTCCATCATTTACTTACTTGGGTTTCAGTTGGTAAGGACCGGGAATGAATCGTCGTGGCAAGTTCTAGAGTTGTAAGAACCAAGCGGCTATTCACACAAGAAACGAAAAATGAGCATTTAGTCTTGTAACACCTCGAAAAATTTCGTCCAATAATGTCTTGACACGTGTCATAAGGTTCCGTTATGTGAAAACATACTTTAGAGGGACTAAAAGTGACAAACAGTGAAAACTATGGAACGTAAGGGTCCAAAGTGTCAACAATAGATAAATAGACTCTATGATAACCCTACATAATGTTCATAACCTTTAACGGATGGTTCATGGATCATACGATGCGGAAATTGCACAAAAGTGAAGAATTGCAAGCACTAATAGATAATGCTGTCGCCAAGGCTATGGATCGGCAGTTCAAGGAATCTAGTGGTACTCGGAGTAGGACCCGAACAGTGACGCACGCAAAGCCCAAGACTCATTCTGAGGCTCATAGTAAGCCGCCATCTAAAAAGAGTGAGCCGAAGAAAGCTGAGGATGATAATCACTCCTCCAACCACAGCAGCGTCCCAAAGCAGGAGATTAAGCTGAAACATGACACGTACAGCAGGTCCTGTACGTACAAATACTTTGTATCTTGCAAGCCCAGAGACTTCACTGGGGAAAAGGGGGCCGTCGATTGCATGACGTGGATTGACGAGATGGATACTGTGGTTGATATCAGCGGGTGTGCTGATAGGGACGTCGTGAAGTACGTGTCCCAGTCATTCAAAGGAGATGCGTTAGCATGGTGGAAGTCACTCCTACAAGCTGCCGGTAAGGCCACACTGTACGGTTTGTCATGGGAACAGTTCGTGGCCCTGATTAAAGAGAACTTCTGTCCGCAGCACGAGGTCGAGCGAATTGAATCGGATTTTGTATCCTTAGTCATGAAGAACCTCGATTGTCAAGCGTATCTTACTACGTTCAACACGCTGTCTCGTTTAGTGCCTTACTTGGTGACCCCGGAGCCGCGTAGGATTGCTCGATTCATTGGGGGTCTGGCACCGGAGATTAAAGCCAGCGTCAAAGCTTCAAGACCTACTACATTTAGATCCGTAGCGGATCTATCCCTCTCCCTCACTCAAGACGTGGTTAGATTGAGAGCCATGAAGAGCTCTGAGGAGAACAAACGGAAACGTGAGGATGACACCTCACGAAGATCTGAAAAGCGACATAGAGGGAACAACGACCACAGAAAAGGGTCGGGGTCTAGGAAGAGTGATCATCAGTCGGGTGAGAAACCCAGATGCAAGATCTGCAGGAGGCACCACTTTGGGAGATGTCGTTTGGAAACGAAATCCCAGTCTTTCGAGAAACGTTGTGGGATCTGCAAGTCCACAGATCATAAAGCTGTGGATTGCAAGAAGATGAAGGATGCAACGTGTTTTGGTTGCAACGAGAAAGGGCACATTCGGCCCAACTGTCCAAAGTTTGCAAAGAAGGCCGAGGAAGGAAAGAAGACTAATGCGAGAGTCTTCAGGATGGACGCAAAGGAAGCAGTCCTTGATGATAACGTCATTACCGGTACGTTTCTTGTAAACGATGTTTTTGCTAGAGTCTTGTTTGATTCTGGAGCTGATAAGTCGTTTGTAGATGATAAGTTTTGTAAATTGTTGAACCTTCCTGTTAAAACCTTAAGTGTGAAATATGAGGTGGAATTAGCCGATGGAACTTTAGAAACCGCCTCGACTGTTCTAGATGGATGTGTTATATCCATTAGGAATCATTCCTTCCCGTTATCCTTGCTTCCCTTTAAGCTAGCTGGATTCGACATAGTGATAGGCATGGATTGGTTGTCGAGTAACCAAGCCCAGATTCTGTGCAATAGAAAGCAAGTAATAGTTAAGACTCCGTCTGGTGAGTCACTTACTATTCAAGGAGATACCCAGCATGGATTGCCTGAGCAAGTGTCCATGCTCAAAGCATCCAGATGCATGCAGAAGGGATGTGTCATTTATATGGCACAAGTTACCATAGATGAGCCGAAGCCGAAGATTGAAGATATTCCTGTTATTTCGGAATACCCTGAGGTATTTCCTGAAGAACTACCCGGATTGCCACCGGATAGACAAGTAGAGTTTCGGATAGATATCATTCCAGGTGCTGCACCTGTAGCAAGAGCACCATACAGATTGGTACCAACGGAGATGAAGGAGTTGAGGACGCAGTTGGATGAGCTTTTAGCCAAAGGTTTTATTAGGCCTAGCTCGTCTCCTTGGGGAGCGCCAATCTTGTTCGTTAAAAAGAAGGATGGGTCGATGCGTCTGTGCATCGATTATCGTGAGCTTAACAAGGTCACTATCAAGAATAGATATCCGTTACCCAGGATCGACGATCTGTTCGATCAGTTGCAAGGAGCAAGTTATTTCTCCAAGATTGACCTGAGGTCGGGTTATCATCAGTTGAAGGTCAAGGAGGAAGACGTACACAAGACCGCGTTTAGGACTCGTTATGGACATTACGAGTTCCTAGTGATGCCGTTTGGGCTCACTAACGCACCAGCCGCGTTCATGGACCTCATGAATCGCGTCTGCAAACCCTATTTAGATAAGTTCGTTATCGTCTTTATTGACGACATTCTTATCTACTCGAAAAGCCAAGCTGATCATGAGAAACACCTTCGTTGTATTCTCAAACTTTTGTATCAAGAGAAGCTTTTTGCCAAATTTTCGAAGTGTGAATTTTGGCTTCGAGAAGTCCAGTTTCTTGGACATGTTGTAAGCGAGCGTGGTATCCAAGTAGATCCCGCTAAAGTCGAAGCAGTCATGAATTGGCAGGAGCCGAAGACTCCTACCGAGATTCGCAGTTTCCTCGGATTGGCAGGATATTATAGGAGATTCATCGAGAACTTCTCAAGGATTGCTGCGCCCCTAACCTCATTGACCCGTAAGAAGATTAAGTTTGATTGGGGCCCTAAGCAGCAGGAATCCTTTGACATTCTGAAGCAGAAGCTGAGCAATGCGCCAGTGTTGACATTGCCCGATGGTATAGATGAATTTGTGGTGTACTGTGACGCATCACACACTGGCATGGGTTGCGTACTCATGCAGAAAGGCAAAGTCATTGCCTACGCTTCTCGACAGCTCAAGGTGCACGAGAAGAACTACACCACCCACGATTTGGAATTGGGTGCAGTTGTATTTGCTTTGAAGTTATGGAGACATTACTTGTATGGAACCAAGTGCATAATTTATTCGGATCACAAGAGTCTTCAGCATCTGTTCAATCAGAAGGAATTGAACATGCGTCAAAGGCGATGGATGGAAACTCTAAATGATTATGATTGCGAGATACGATACCATCCAGGCAAGGCAAATGTGGTTGCCGACACCTTAAGTAGAAAGGAAAGGGTTAAACCGATCAGAATCAATGCCAAGCGCATTGAAATAAGAAATAACTTGAATGAAAGGGTGTTAGCTGCACAGAAGGAAGCTGTGCTGGAAACTAACTATCCTGCAGAAAAGTTGGGAGTAACTGAGGAGCAGTTATCCCACGACAAAGATGGAATGCTACGACTAAACGGACGAATATGGGTTCCAGTATATGGAGGACTTCGGGATGTTATCCTCCAGGAAGCCCACAGCTCTAAATACTCAGTCCATCCTGGAGCTGATAAGATGTACCAGGATTTGAAATCAAACTACTGGTGGATTGGTTTGAAAAAGTCCGTGGCCGAGTATGTGGCCAAGTGTTTGACTTGTGCGCAAGTCAAGGCCGAGCATCAGAAGCCGTCAGGTTTGCTTCAGCAACCTGAAATTCCCAAATGGAAATGGGAAATGGTGACAATGGATTTTATCACCAAGTTGCCGAAGACGAAAAAGGGAAATGATACCATATGGGTCATAGTTGACAGACTGACTAAGTCAGCTCATTTTCTACCCATCAAAGAGACGTATAGCTCAGATATGTTAGCTCAATTATACGTCGATAAGATAGTAGCGCTACATGGTATACCTATATCTATTATCTCTGATAGAGATACTAGATATACGTCACATTTTTGGAAGAGTTTCCAACAGTCGTTGGGCACTCGTTTGAATTTTAGTACGGCTTATCATCCTCAGACCGATGGTCAGAGTGAGCGTACTATTCAAACTCTGGAAGACATGCTTCGAGCATGTGCGATCGACTTAGGTGGTAGTTGGGATAAGAACCTACCACTGATTGAATTCTCCTACAACAATAGCTACCATTCCAGCATAAAGGCTGCGCCTTTTGAGGCCCTATACGGTAGAAAGTGTAGATCGCCCATTTGTTGGGCAGAAGTTGGAGATGTCCAGTTGTCTGGACCAGATATCGTCTTTGAGACGACAGACAAGATCGTTCAGATCCGTGATCGTTTGAAAGCTGCCAGGGATAGGCAGAAAAGTTATGCGGATCCTAAGCGCAAAGATTTTCACTTCGATGTGGGTGAAAAAGTGTTGCTTAAGGTATCACCTTGGAAAGGTGTGATGAGATTTGGAAAGAAAGGCAAGCTAAGCCCGAGATATATAGGACCTTTCGAGATAATCGAACGTGTCGGGGCAGTCGCTTACAAGTTAAACTTGCCTGAAGAGCTTAGTGCTATTCATAATGTGTTCCACATCTGTAATTTGAAGAAGTGTTTCGCTGACGATTCACTGCTTGTACCGCATACAGAGATACACATAGACGAAAGTCTAAAGTTTGTTGAAAAACCTTTGTCGATTGAGGATCGACAGGTAAAGAAGCTTCGAAGGAAGCAGGTGCCTATTGTCAAGGTCAAATGGGATGCCCGTAGAGGTCCCGAATACACGTGGGAAGTGGAATCCACGATGAAAGATAAATATCCCCATTTGTTTGAATAAATCTCGGGGTCGAGATTTCTTTTAAGGGGGTGAGGATGTAACACCTCGAAAAATTTCGTCCAATAATGTCTTGACACGTGTCATAAGGTTCCGTTATGTGAAAACATACTTTAGAGGGACTAAAAGTGACAAACAGTGAAAACTATGGAACGTAAGGGTCCAAAGTGTCAACAATAGATAAATAGACTCTATGATAACCCTACATAATGTTCATAACCTTTAACGGATGGTTCATGGATCATACGATGCGGAAATTGCACAAAAGTGAAGTATTTCAAACTATAGGGGCCAAAAGTGTCAACATGTTTAATTTATACCTCTGAGTGAACTTTTGGCAGACCCGAAGCTTTGTATAGCTAAAATATACTCACTAGAATATGTGGTAAAAATTTCATGAAGTTTCGTCAACGTATGAGAAAGTTATGGCCAAAACCGTACTTAAGGGACTAAAAGCATCAACGTCGAATTTCAGGGCTTTTCGGTTGAGCGCAAAGTTATCCAAGGGCATTACCATGTTGGTAAAAGTCCTAAGGTTCTTAGAAACCAAGTTTGGGGGTTTACGGGTCGAGAAAAGTAGCCGAAACATCGCATACAAGCTCAGGGACCATTTCTGCCAAGTTTAAAACTTGTTTGGCTGAACCAGGGGTCAGGCGACCCGCCTGGGAAAGCCCAAGCGGGCCGCGTGGGTTGCCCAGCGAGCAGAAATTCGAAAATGGTTGATTTGGGTCCGATTTCAAGTGCCATACAGCTCATTTGCACCTCCAATTAACCCAATAACATGCCATGCATGCCTACTACTACAGTAGCCTCGAATTTATGGCCATAAATCAGATTATTGAGCTCATTCTTGGACATTTGCATTAGTAACCAAGTGCTCTCAACATTCAAGAACTTCAAGGCAGCTTCCTGGAGACAATCTGAGCAACAAGGCCGACTCCTAGTGCTCACTAAACACCTATAGGACCTTTGTAAGCTTTCAATTCGTTCCTTAATCCGTTTTTGTTGTGTTTATTGATAAAAGTCAAACTGGGTGTTCATAACCTTTGACTTTCTGATTAAACGGATTTCTTTCAGTCATTTCTCGAATTGAAACTTGTTATAGATTGGTATTTATGTGGGAAACAAACCCTCTAAAGGGTACTATCTGATTCCCACTACATGCATGATAAATGTCGAGTCAAACCTATTTCTAAAAAGTCAACAGAAGCGATTTTTGTGAAAAATGACATGATTAATGATATAGATGACATGCAATCTGATTGATCATTATAAATAACTTGTAATACATATAAGAATGTGTTTTAATCATCATCAACTCGACAATCTATAGTATAGCCACGAATCGGAACCGAAAGTCTTGTAAGACGATTATTTCGTAGACTATCGATTCGGATTCGTACATGCATGTTCGAGATCTGTATTGGAAAGTATTTTTGACTATTTTTATTTTAGTTAAACTTTCTGGAATTTTCTTTGATTGAGTCTATGCTTAGCCTATTCGAATGCATGTTTCCGATTTATGCGTAAAGTTGACTATTTTGCCCTTTTTGATTTAAAACGTGATTTTTGGAAAAGTGAAAGGATAGAAATCTTTATTTCTAATATATGAACTAGCACCGAAAGTTTCGGATCAGTTGGTGGTCCAGTTTGTGAGTTATGGCCATTAGCGTAAAACTATATTATAAATTTACATAAACGGTCCTTTTCGCGTAGAACCCGTTTCTGGCCACGTTTTGGTACAAAACTTTTTACCAACTGATGTATTATAATATTCTGGGAATTTTGATGATTTTTAATTAATTTTTGGCTGAACGGATCCTAGATCGCCTAGTCATTTCGGCTTATGTCGGTTTTGACCGTTTTAGCCATAAAATGAGTTTTACACATCCTTTTGACCCGAAACCTTTTTCTACTGATTTTATATGATGAATAAATTATTTTAAGTATTCTGGAAATATAAAAATCTCAGATTTTATTTGAAAACCCGAAAACGCCCTTAAATCGCATATTTAGCGTTTTAAACGCATAGTAAGCGTTATACTTGTTTTAAACATATAAGACCTATACCTACTGATGTGTTAAGCATATTTTCATATAAAAACAGTAAGTATAAGTATATGAACTCAGATTTCCAGTTTTGGCACTTTTAGCCCTTGTGAAATTACTAAAATACCCCTACGGTGCATAGTTTGGTTTTAAATGATAAATTTGATATATGGGTCATACCCTACTGATATAATATGTTATATTAAGTATATTTACTGTATGAACCAGACCCGAAACTCAGATTTCTAAATTTACCCTTTTATTATCTTTTAAATGACCAAAATGCCCTTCTAAGGCATAAATTGGGTTTAAAATTATTCCGGGCAATATAGAACATAACTTACTGATATAATATCATATTTTGAGCATATTATCTCAGGGAACTTGCATTTGAATCATTGGTCTACCCGTATCGCCCTTTTCGCGTTCGGTTCGGTTTACGTAACTAGTTTGCGTAAATTGACCGAAACGGGCCAAACATTATCATTTTTATCTCAAAATTCAGAATGTATTTAGTATACCCATATTATACAAGTATTCAAACTTGTCGGGTCTAAATCACATTCTATCCGGTCTTTCGCTTAATCGTGCGTAAACCGTATCATTCCTAAAACTAACCGGTCAAAGCTTAGGCTTAAATAAAAGGCCGTTAGGAATCTAATAGGTTAATTATAAACCTTTGTTCCAGATTAGGAAGCCCAGTAAAAGCTACCGCTCTTATCATTTGTGTTACATACTTACTCAGGTAAATACATTTTGACTTATTTTCCCTATACGGGCTTGGGGTACGGTATTTAAAATACCGCTTGATCGGGCGCACAAGTCCTGCGCCCTATGGGTGTACAGTCTTGAATAGCTTGTGTGATTTCGTTTAAACAGTCTTGTCTTACTTAAAGGCTTTGGGGGGTTATTGACCATGTCCCGGATATCCTTGGCATTATCTTACGAGATGGCCACGACCAGAGCACGGGGTGTAGGCGTACACCCGACGTGTATAACTCTTTAATGTGGTGTGTCATTTAATCTCTAGCCCGGACAGCAGATCCCGGGCCACCAGAGATATAAGTGCATGTAATTCGTTCACAAGTTTATATTGCATAAATATCCCAAGTTAATTAATAAAAATATTTATGCCTTGTGCATTTAAATAAATTTTCAATCATTTTCAAAATGAGTCAGTCGATTTGTATTTACCAGTGTAAACTGACGTATTTTTCCCAAAAGGTTAAGTGCAGGTACTACACGAAAATAGGCTGGCTGTTTCCTAAGAGCGTCCACTATAGTCTCGCAAGCTCGGACGACATATATCTGTTGAACTATTTTTATCTTATTTTATTTGATCCGCCTGTGGATCCATTTCAACTACTGTGATATTTATTATTGCACTTTATTTAAAGTTGAAATGTTTCTATTCTGCTTCCGCTGTGCATTCTTGTATTGTGTTGATTGTCTATGACGATGCCAACTACGTCACTGTACCCCACACCGGGCCCACCGGTGACACGTGGAAATGGGGGTGTGACAGGTTGGTATCAGAGCCAACTCTGAGTGAATTAAACACTATCCTAATGTGTTTAATCTCAGTTACACAATTGCACAATCCTCGATGTTCGAGTCTAGACAAAGAACTTAGGAATGTTCAACTTTTCGTTTAATTTAATTTTATTATTGCATTGTCTTATATATTTTGTTGTGCAACTTGTTTGACTTTTGACAGGATCACTATGCCGCCGCGAATGAGAGGTCGAGGAGGATTTGCTACTACCCACGACCATGAGGCAGGGCCCTCACATAGGCGAGCACCATCCGCCACGCACAACACAGCCGCCAACGACCCTTGGAGGTCTTTCGCCGAGCCTGCTAGACACTCGGTGTCCGCCAGCACTTCACCGTCTTTACCCCACTCGTTTGGGCCCCACTCGGAGAATGGGCCCCATGGTTCGCATGGATCCTACATACCTTTGCATCAGTCACCGCACCAGTATCCAGCGCCAGTCTACCAGGGTTTGTATGACCCTAATGCTTTTGTGGATGAGCCAGTGGGTCATAACCCACTTGGACCGGAGGACCACTTTTCTGGTGGTCACGAGATGGACGTCGACGAGGATACGGACCCCTCGCTACCGCCGTCAGGTACGCCTAACCATCCGATTGAGATATCGGATGGGTCGCCATTTAGGGGATCACCCTACAATGGTGGGGACAGCTTTCAGGAGAGATTTAAGCAGCATGATTGGTATTTCACCCCCAGCCACAACTCTCCGATGCTTCAGTCTCACCAGGTTTCACCGGTGCACTCGCAGCACCACTCGCAGCAGCTTCAGCAGCAGCCGCCTCTACCGCAGGACCTATCTGAGGCCCTGTGGCGTGACGTGATCACTCCGTCACCACCGCCGCCACCAGTTTTACCTCCTCCACCTCAGAGGCCGAGGAGGAACGCGCGCATGTCTACGCGCGGAGGGATTCGCATAGGCACCCCTCCACGTGTTAGTAGCAGCCGCTACACGTCTCTTCCCGGGGAGTCCGAGACAGGGGAGTCTCAGCATCCCGTATCGGAGGTTACCTCTATACCGATCCCGCCTCTGCCGCCGCAGAACTATGGAGAGCCGATTCCGGCTTATGCTAGTGCCGCTCAGTTCAACCCGTTCGAGCATGTATTCCCTCAGGGTTATGATTACACGGGAGACCCTTATTGGCAAGCTGTGAACTACAGCTCACTCCCACCCAGTGGTCCATTGGGAGACACTTGGACTGCTGGGCAGTCTACTTTTGGTTACCCTCCGGGTTACCAGCAGCCACCGCAGCCGCAGCCGTACCAGCCGCCGCAGCCGCAGCACTTCCAGCCACCGCCACCGGCGCCTATGATGTCGCCGCCACAGGTTCAGGAGATCCTGCATGGGATTGATAGCATGCGACGGGAGATGCAAAATGATCGCCGTCACAACCGTGGCATGTTCAAAAAGGTGTTTGACCTGCTCAAGGGTAAGAGCAAGAGGGATCACTGAATCCTTCGATTTTCGTCTCATGTACTCATGTCCCTGCGTGGACATCTATCCTTGTACTCTACCCCTGAGTGGGTATATCTATCTTATTCTACCCCTGCGAGGGTATGTTAACCTGTTAGCCCCTGCGTGGGTTTGTTTTATTTAGTTATTGTTATTACTTGTTTTAGCCCCTGCGCGGGCATATTATTCATGTTATTCCTGATATTCATGTTATTCATGTTATTTCAAAGTCCCGTTTAGGGCAAATATGTACTGGTATTTTATTGGAAATTTAAAATGGTTAATTTGAATTTATCATTTTATTTATATGCATGAATATAATATTAAAATAATGGAAAATATCAATTTTTATTTGATTTGCCATTTTATAAGAATCTTAGTAAGGTATAACCTAGCTTGAATGCCTTATTAACAGGCCTGGCCCTGATGGTAAAACCTGGTTGAAAGGATTCAACTCCCTGTTAACATCTGAAAACATGTTAACATTCCTGGCCAAGCGTGATCTGTAAAATCACACAAGCCACCCTTTTTAATAAATTATCTACAGATTTTTTTTCTGTATACAAGTCTATTAATGACTTGATACCTACGGGTTATGACTATGTCATATAGTGGCAGTTGTGGTTTATAACTCCCTGCCTAGTAAAGAAATATCTACAGATTTTATCTGTACACAAGTCTGTTAATGACTTGATACCTACGGGTTATGACTATGTCATATAGTGGCAGTTGTGGTTTATAACTCCCTGCCTAGTAAAGAAATATCTACAGATTTTATCTGTACACAAGTCTATTAATGGCTTGATACCTACGGGTTATAACTATGTTATATAATGACAGTTGTGGTTTATGACTCTCTGTCTAGTAAAGGATTATTTGTTTAATTATACAATTTATAATCCTATAAAAATCTAAATCTATAATTTAGTGATTGTCCTTGTGACTAGGCCTATGGTGCCAATATATATAGTTTCATTCCTTGATTGCTAATAAGAGCCTGAATGAATTTATTAAATTAACTGCTAAGGTTTTTGATACCATGGTTAATAAATCGTCTAGAACGATAATACTGTTAGGTTCTAAATAAGACCTTGTCCTTTATTGTAGCTTAAAGCTACGATGGCCAAATCGGAAGAAACCAACAGTCATTCTGGGGAACGCTCAGATAATGCAAAGATTCACGTTACCGGTGCAGAATTGCAAGCACTAATAGATAATGCTGTCGCCAAGGCTATGGATCGGCAGTTCAAGGAATCTAGTGGTACTCGGAGTAGGACCCGAACAGTGACGCACGCAAAGCCCAAGACTCATTCTGAGGCTCATAGTAAGCCGCCATCTAAAAAGAGTGAGCCGAAGAAAGCTGAGGATGATAATCACTCCTCCAACCACAGCAGCGTCCCAAAGCAGGAGATTAAGCTGAAACATGACACGTACAGCAGGTCCTGTACGTACAAATACTTTGTATCTTGCAAGCCCAGAGACTTCACTGGGGAAAAGGGGGCCGTCGATTGTATGACGTGGATTGACGAGATGGATACTGTGGTTGATATCAGCGGGTGTGCTGATAGGGACGTCGTGAAGTACGTGTCCCAGTCATTCAAAGGAGATGCGTTAGCATGGTGGAAGTCACTCCTACAAGCTGCCGGTAAGGCCACACTGTACGGTTTGTCATGGGAACAGTTCGTGGCCCTGATTAAAGAGAACTTCTGTCCGCAGCACGAGGTCGAGCGAATTGAATCGGATTTTGTATCCTTAGTCATGAAGAACCTCGATTGTCAAGCGTATCTTACTACGTTCAACACGCTGTCTCGTTTAGTGCCTTACTTGGTGACCCCGGAGCCGCGTAGGATTGCTCGATTCATTGGGGGTCTGGCACCGGAGATTAAAGCCAGCGTCAAAGCTTCAAGACCTACTACATTTAGATCCGTAGCGGATCTATCCCTCTCCCTCACTCAAGACGTGGTTAGATTGAGAGCCATGAAGAGCTCTGAGGAGAACAAACGGAAACGTGAGGATGACACCTCACGAAGATCTGAAAAGCGACATAGAGGGAACAACGACCACAGAAAAGGGTCGGGGTCTAGGAAGAGTGATCATCAGTCGGGTGAGAAACCCAGATGCAAGATCTGCAGGAGGCACCACTTTGGGAGATGTCGTTTGGAAACGAAATCCCAGTCTTTCGAGAAACGTTGTGGGATCTGCAAGTCCACAGATCATAAAGCTGTGGATTGCAAGAAGATGAAGGATGCAACGTGTTTTGGTTGCAACGAGAAAGGGCACATTCGGCCCAACTGTCCAAAGTTTGCAAAGAAGGCCGAGGAAGGAAAGAAGACTAATGCAAGAGTCTTCAGGATGGACGCAAAGGAAGCAGTCCTTGATGATAACGTCATTACCGGTACGTTTCTTGTAAACGATGTTTTTGCTAGAGTCTTGTTTGATTCTGGAGCTGATAAGTCGTTTGTAGATGATAAGTTTTGTAAATTGTTGAACCTTCCTGTTAAAACCTTAAGTGTGAAATATGAGGTGGAATTAGCCAATGGAACTTTAGAAACCGCCTCGACTGTTCTAGATGGATGTGTTATATCCATTAGGAATCATTCCTTCCCGTTATCCTTGCTTCCCTTTAAGCTAGCTGGATTCGACATAGTGATAGGCATGGATTGGTTGTCGAGTAACCAAGCCCAGATTCTGTGCAATAGAAAGCAAGTAATAGTTAAGACTCCGTCTGGTGAGTCACTTACTATTCAAGGAGATACCCAGCATGGATTGCCTGAGCAAGTGTCCATGCTCAAAGCATCCAGATGCATGCAGAAGGGATGTGTCATTTATATGGCACAAGTTACCATAGATGAGCCGAAGCCGAAGATTGAAGATATTCCTGTTATTTCGGAATACCCTGAGGTATTTCCTGAAGAACTACCCGGATTGCCACCGGATAGACAAGTAGAGTTTCGGATAGATATCATTCCAGGTGCTGCACCTGTAGCAAGAGCACCATACAGATTGGCACCAACGGAGATGAAGGAGTTGAGGACGCAGTTGGATGAGCTTTTAGCCAAAGGTTTTATTAGGCCTAGCTCGTCTCCTTGGGGAGCGCCAATCTTGTTCGTTAAAAAGAAGGATGGGTCGATGCGTCTGTGCATCGATTATCGTGAGCTTAACAAGGTCACTATCAAGAATAGATATCCGTTACCCAGGATCGACGATCTGTTCGATCAGTTGCAAGGAGCAAGTTATTTCTCCAAGATTGACCTGAGGTCGGGTTATCATCAGTTGAAGGTCAAGGAGGAAGACGTACACAAGACCGCGTTTAGGACTCGTTATGGACATTACGAGTTCCTAGTGATGCCGTTTGGGCTCACTAACGCACCAGCCGCGTTCATGGACCTCATGAATCGCGTCTGCAAACCCTATTTAGATAAGTTCGTTATCGTCTTTATTGACGACATTCTTATCTACTCGAAAAGCCAAGCTGATCATGAGAAACACCTTCGTTGTATTCTCAAACTTTTGTATCAAGAGAAGCTTTTTGCCAAATTTTCGAAGTGTGAATTTTGGCTTCGAGAAGTCCAGTTTCTTGGACATGTTGTAAGCGAGCGTGGTATCCAAGTAGATCCCGCTAAAGTCGAAGCAGTCATGAATTGGCAGGAGCCGAAGACTCCTACCGAGATTCGCAGTTTCCTCGGATTGGCAGGATATTATAGGAGATTCATCGAGAACTTCTCAAGGATTGCTGCGCCCCTAACCTCATTGACCCGTAAGAAGATTAAGTTTGATTGGGGCCCTAAGCAGCAGGAATCCTTTGACATTCTGAAGCAGAAGCTGAGCAATGCGCCAGTGTTGACATTGCCCGATGGTATAGATGAATTTGTGGTGTACTGTGACGCATCACACACTGGCATGGGTTGCGTACTCATGCAGAAAGGCAAAGTCATTGCCTACGCTTCTCGACAGCTCAAGGTGCACGAGAAGAACTACACCACCCACGATTTGGAATTGGGTGCAGTTGTATTTGCTTTGAAGTTATGGAGACATTACTTGTATGGAACCAAGTGCATAATTTATTCGGATCACAAGAGTCTTCAGCATCTGTTCAATCAGAAGGAATTGAACATGCGTCAAAGGCGATGGATGGAAACTCTAAATGATTATGATTGCGAGATACGATACCATCCAGGCAAGGCAAATGTGGTTGCCGACGCCTTAAGTAGAAAGGAAAGGGTTAAACCGATCAGAATCAATGCCAAGCGCATTGAAATAAGAAATAACTTGAATGAAAGGGTGTTAGCTGCACAGAAGGAAGCTGTGCTGGAAACTAACTATCCTGCAGAAAAGTTGGGAGTAACTGAGGAGCAGTTATCCCACGACAAAGATGGAATGCTACGACTAAACGGACGAATATGGGTTCCAGTATATGGAGGACTTCGGGATGTTATCCTCCAGGAAGCCCACAGCTCTAAATACTCAGTCCATCCTGGAGCTGATAAGATGTACCAGGATTTGAAATCAAACTACTGGTGGATTGGTTTGAAAAAGTCCGTGGCCGAGTATGTGGCCAAGTGTTTGACTTGTGCGCAAGTCAAGGCCGAGCATCAGAAGCCGTCAGGTTTGCTTCAGCAACCTGAAATTCCCAAATGGAAATGGGAAATGGTGACAATGGATTTTATCACCAAGTTGCCGAAGACGAAAAAGGGAAATGATACCATATGGGTCATAGTTGACAGACTGACTAAGTCAGCTCATTTTCTACCCATCAAAGAGACGTATAGCTCAGATATGTTAGCTCAATTATACGTCGATAAGATAGTAGCGCTACATGGTATACCTATATCTATTATCTCTGATAGAGATACTAGAAATACGTCACATTTTTGGAAGAGTTTCCAACAGTCGTTGGGCACTCGTTTGAATTTTAGTACGGCTTATCATCCTCAGACCGATGGTCAGAGTGAGCGTACTATTCAAACTCTGGAAGACATGCTTCGAGCATGTGCGATCGACTTAGGTGGTAGTTGGGATAAGAACCTACCACTGATTGAATTCTCCTACAACAATAGCTACCATTCCAGCATAAAGGCTGCGCCTTTTGAGGCCCTATACGGTAGAAAGTGTAGATCGCCCATTTGTTGGGCAGAAGTTGGAGATGTCCAGTTGTCTGGACCAGATATCGTCTTTGAGACGACAGACAAGATCGTTCAGATCCGTGATCGTTTGAAAGCTGCCAGGGATAGGCAGAAAAGTTATGCGGATCCTAAGCGCAAAGATTTTCACTTCGATGTGGGTGAAAAAGTGTTGCTTAAGGTATCACCTTGGAAAGGTGTGATGAGATTTGGAAAGAAAGGCAAGCTAAGCCCGAGATATATAGGACCTTTCGAGATAATCGAACGTGTCGGGGCAGTCGCTTACAAGTTAAACTTGCCTGAAGAGCTTAGTGCTATTCATAATGTGTTCCACATCTGTAATTTGAAGAAGTGTTTCGCTGACGATTCACTGCTTGTACCGCATACAGAGATACACATAGACGAAAGTCTAAAGTTTGTTGAAAAACCTTTGTCGATTGAGGATCGACAGGTAAAGAAGCTTCGAAGGAAGCAGGTGCCTATTGTCAAGGTCAAATGGGATGCCCGTAGAGGTCCCGAATACACGTGGGAAGTGGAATCCACGATGAAAGATAAATATCCCCATTTGTTTGAATAAATCTCGGGGTCGAGATTTCTTTTAAGGGGGTGAGGATGTAACACCTCGAAAAATTTCGTCCAATAATGTCTTGACACGTGTCATAAGGTTCCGTTATGTGAAAACATACTTTAGAGGGACTAAAAGTGACAAACAGTGAAAACTATGGAACGTAAGGGTCCAAAGTGTCAACAATAGATAAATAGACTCTATGATAACCCTACATAATGTTCATAACCTTTAACGGATGGTTCATGGATCATACGATGCGGAAATTGCACAAAAGTGAAGTATTTCAAACTATAGGGGCCAAAAGTGTCAACATGTTTAATTTATACCTCTGAGTGAACTTTTGGCAGACCCGAAGCTTTGTATAGCTAAAATATACTCACTAGAATATGTGGTAAAAATTTCATGAAGTTTCGTCAACGTATGAGAAAGTTATGGCCAAAACCGTACTTAAGGGACTAAAAGCATCAACGTCGAATTTCAGGGCTTTTCGGTTGAGCGCAAAGTTATCCAAGGGCATTACCATGTTGGTAAAAGTCCTAAGGTTCTTAGAAACCAAGTTTGGGGGTTTACGGGTCGAGAAAAGTAGCCGAAACATCGCATACAAGCTCAGGGACCATTTCTGCCAAGTTTAAAACTTGTTTGGCTGAACCAGGGGTCAGGCGACCCGCCTGGGAAAGCCCAAGCGGGCCGCGTGGGTTGCCCAGCGAGCAGAAATTCGAAAATGGTTGATTTGGGTCCGATTTCAAGTGCCATACAGCTCATTTGCACCTCCAATTAACCCAATAACATGCCATGCATGCCTACTACTACAGTAGCCTCGAATTTATGGCCATAAATCAGATTATTGAGCTCATTCTTGGACATTTGCATTAGTAACCAAGTGCTCTCAACATTCAAGAACTTCAAGGCAGCTTCCTGGAGACAATCTGAGCAACAAGGCCGACTCCTAGTGCTCACTAAACACCTATAGGACCTTTGTAAGCTTTCAATTCGTTCCTTAATCCGTTTTTGTTGTGTTTATTGATAAAAGTCAAACTGGGTGTTCATAACCTTTGACTTTCTGATTAAACGGATTTCTTTCAGTCATTTCTCGAATTGAAACTTGTTATAGATTGGTATTTATGTGGGAAACAAACCCTCTAAAGGGTACTATCTGATTCCCACTACATGCATGATAAATGTCGAGTCAAACCTATTTCTAAAAAGTCAACAGAAGCGATTTTTGTGAAAAATGACATGATTAATGATATAGATGACATGCAATCTGATTGATCATTATAAATAACTTGTAATACATATAAGAATGTGTTTTAATCATCATGAACTCGACAATCTATAGTATAGCCACGAATCGGAACCGAAAGTCTTGTAAGACGATTATTTCGTAGACTATCGATTCGGATTCGTACATGCATGTTCGAGATCTGTATTGGAAAGTATTTTTGACTATTTTTATTTTAGTTAAACTTTCTGGAATTTTCTTTGATTGAGTCTATGCTTAGCCTATTCGAATGCATGTTTCCGATTTATGCGTAAAGTTGACTATTTTGCCCTTTTTGATTTAAAACGTGATTTTTGGAAAAGTGAAAGGATAGAAATCTTTATTTCTAATATATGAACTAGCACCGAAAGTTTCGGATCAGTTGGTGGTCCAGTTTGTGAGTTATGGCCATTAGCGTAAAACTATATTATAAATTTACATAAACGGTCCTTTTCGCGTAGAACCCGTTTCTGGCCACGTTTTGGTACAAAACTTTTTACCAACTGATGTATTATAATATTCTGGGAATTTTGATGATTTTTAATTAATTTTTGGCTGAACGGATCCTAGATCGCCTAGTCATTTCGGCTTATGTCGGTTTTGACCGTTTTAGCCATAAAATGAGTTTTACACATCCTTTTGACCCGAAACCTTTTTCTACTGATTTTATATGATGAATAAATTATTTTAAGTATTCTGGAAATATAAAAATCTCAGATTTTATTTGAAAACCCGAAAACGCCCTTAAATCGCATATTTAGCGTTTTAAACGCATAGTAAGCGTTATACTTGTTTTAAACATATAAGACCTATACCTACTGATGTGTTTAGCATATTTTCATATAAAAACAGTAAGTATAAGTATATGAACTCAGATTTCCAGTTTTGGCACTTTTAGCCCTTGTGAAATTACTAAAATACCCCTATGGTGCATAGTTTGGTTTTAAATGATAAATTTGATATATGGGTCATACCCTACTGATATAATATGTTATATTAAGTATATTTACTGTATGAACCAGACCCGAAACTCAGATTTCTAAATTTACCCTTTTATTATCTTTTAAATGACCAAAATGCCCTTCTAAGGCATAAATTGGGTTTAAAATTATTCCGGGCAATATAGAACATAACTTACTGATATAATATCATATTTTGAGCATATTATCTCAGGGAACTTGCATTTGAATCATTGGTCTACCCGTATCGCCCTTTTCGCGTTCGGTTCGGTTTACGTAACTAGTTTGCGTAAATTGACCGAAACGGGCCAAACATTATCATTTTTATCTCAAAATCCAGAATGTATTTAGTATACCCATATTATACAAGTATTCAAACTTGTCGGGTCTAAATCACATTCTATCCGGTCTTTCGCTTAATCGTGCGTAAACCGTATCATTCCTAAAACTAACCGGTCAAAGCTTAGGCTTAAATAAAAGGCCGTTAGGAATCTAATAGGTTAATTATAAACCTTTGTTCCAGATTAGGAAGCCCAGTAAAAGCTACCGCTCTTATCATTTGTGTTACATACTTACTCAGGTAAATACATTTTGACTTATTTTCCCTATACGGGCTTGGGGTACGGTATTTAAAATACCGCTTGATCGGGCGCACAAGTCCTGCGCCCTATGGGTGTACAGTCTTGAATAGCTTGTGTGATTTCGTTTAAACAGTCTTGTCTTACTTAAAGGCTTTGGGGGGTTATTGACCATGTCCCGGATATCCTTGGCATTATCTTACGAGATGGCCACGACCAGAGCACGGGGTGTAGGCGTACACCCGACGTGTATAACTCTTTAATGTGGTGTGTCATTTAATCTCTAGCCCGGACAGCAGATCCCGGGCCACCAGAGATATAAGTGCATGTAATTCGTTCACAAGTTTATATTGCATAAATATCCCAAGTTAATTAATAAAAATATTTATGCCTTGTGCATTTAAATAAATTTTCAATCATTTTCAAAATGAGTCAGTCGATTTGTATTTACCAGTGTAAACTGACGTATTTTTCCCAAAAGGTTAAGTGCAGGTACTACACGAAAATAGGCTGGCTGTTTCCTAAGAGCGTCCACTATAGTCTCGCAAGCTCGGACGACATATATCTGTTGAACTATTTTTATCTTATTTTATTTGATCCGCCTGTGGATCCATTTCAACTACTGTGATATTTATTATTGCACTTTATTTAAAGTTGAAATGTTTCTATTCTGCTTCCGCTGTGCATTCTTGTATTGTGTTGATTGTCTATGACGATGTCAACTACGTCACTGTACCCCACACCGGGCCCACCGGTGACACGTGGAAATGGGGGTGTGACAAGTCTAAGGATGTAAATTTGTATGCTCAATAAAGGCTCAAACTCACTTTTGTGGGAATGGGTTTTTTAATGTGATCAAGTATATATAATCAAATTTTAACTAGACTTGTTATGCCATTTCATAATTTTCTTATGTTGGTTCTTGTTATCACGACGCTCTCGGTTGTAAAATTTGTAAAAATATAACCTTATTAATCATAAGATTCCTAACTTAAACTTTAGACAAATAAAATGAAAATGAAAATTTTTGAAAAAATTTGGGGTGTTTAGCGGTTCCAATAGAGTTTTGTGTAAGGCTTGTTGTTAGGACTTGCAAAATTTCAAGGTTTTAGCTTCCCCCCCCCCCACACTTAAATTACACATTGTCCTCAATGTGTCCCAAAAATAAATTTTTAGGTTGATTGGATGTGTAATGTGGTGTTAAAAAGCAAAGATTTATGTTACTGGCAGTCTGGACACGGGCCCGTGTCCGATGGACACGACCCCGTGGTGAACTGCCAGTAACGAAAACTTACAGAAGGTGAACACGGGGGCGTGTTAGTTAGACACGGCTCCGTGTCTGGCAAATATTTGCAGGTCAATAACCAAACAGCAGGTCTGGGAGGTGAACACGGGGGCGTGTCGGCTGGACACGTCCCCGTGTGGACAGTCTGTAAGCCTGAAAAACAGGTTTCTTCTCCCGGTTTCTCCATTTTGGGCCTGTAAGTGCTAAGGTTTAGCACTCCAACCCTTGGTTTGTACCTGTTTCATCACTCAATACCACACCAAACAACATAAACATCCTACATTACCATAGTTAATTGTCTCCAAGCATAAAGTGAAAGAAAAATAAAACGGAAATAAAAAGTAGTCAAGGAAAGTAAATTGTTCAACATTTGGCACGCAGGCCATAAATTGTTCGATAGAAAAAGGGTACTTAAACCTGTGGGCTCGCCATCAACCCGCTCCTTGTTCCTCCAAACCTCCTACTCCATGTCTTCATCGCTATCCTCACCTCCACCCCCATGCCCCGCCATATACTCCCGGATGCTACCGATATCATCTTGTATATCGTTGATGTTGCGCTCAATAGCTCCGACCCGGTGGTATGTGTTGTTGGCGAGATTGTAGGTGTTCCAGGTACACATGAGGTTTTCCTGCAAAAGATCATGTAAGCTTTGAAAGTTAGGAAAACCGCCTCCTTGTGAGGAGGATTGACCCGGATCGCCATGGGGTTGGTACTGGTATTGGGGAGGTGGTGCATGAAGAACTAGGGCCTCCTGTGGGTTCCATGCATAGCCTTGTGTTCTTTGGAAGCTCACCGTCCCGTCTTCCGCCTCATAAAGTAAGTTCATGGCTCGGCAAATGTGGTAGTTAACTCGTCCCGACCATGGACTTCTTTCAAAGGACCTTGGAATGTTCGTGAAATGCTTGAAAAGACGGTACACCCATCCCCCAAAGAAGATAGGTGTTGGAGAGCGAGCAAGGCGATTGAGATGCATGTTTTGTAACAGGAGATATGGAACATCGAGAGGCTTCCGGTTGTGGATGCAGTGAAGGACAACCAAATCTTTCAACCCTACAACGCCACTACTGTCGTGACGCTGGTTTAGCGAGTAGGTGAGGAGCCTGTGAATGTGGCGGTATAGCGGGTCCCTCAGTTTGGTACTCTTGGTGCTGCTAGGGTTGTAGATTCCTTCACCGATTTGGGCCCATGCGGCTTGACGTTCATTCTCATCCAAGTCTCGTAATCCCCTGGTATTTTCCTCATTTCCCGATTCTTCTTCACCGTACAGTCCTATTATAGCTCCAAACTGTGCCATGGAGATCGAGTACTTTGTCCCGCCACACCGAAATGCGACCCCTTCATTGTCAAACGGGTCACACCTCGAATTGAAAGCAAAAGTACTGTAAAACTCCATGGTGCATTGATGCACCGACCGAAGCCGAGTGTTCAATGCAACTGCTAGTGGCCCTGTCACGATGTTGTTGAATTGATCTAGCTGGTTCACCATGGTTAGCAGGTCCGTACATGCTCGCCTAGGGTACTCCTCGGGTCTTGTTTGGAGTATTTCATATCTCGCCCTAGCATCGAGTTCGCTTGCATTGAACCTTGTGAACTTTGACATCTGAAAGAATACACCAAAAGTTAGTACGAAACAAAGAAATTTTTAAAGAAACTGCAAACAGAGGGCTGGACACGGCCCCGTGTTCAGCGGGCACGACCCCGTGTCCAGGCGTCTGCAACCCAAAAACTTCATTTTTCGTCCCGGTTCTGAAAACCTGAAAATTTTTAGCCAAGTAGTTGCGATTTCCCCCGAAAATGAAACCCGAAGTGTCGTTTTTCCCAAAACAAACCGTTTATCCTTCCAATTTTGTCTTTTTCGGTTCAAAAACAAGGGTTTGAGGTTTTAGTAGGAAATCGGACGAATCTATCAACAATACATGTTTATTTACTTCCTACTACACTAATCTAAACTACTTCTAACAGATTGCATCAAAAATTTGAAGTTCGATCCGGATGAACATGAAGAACCCTAGATTTTTCCCCAATTTTTGATGTTTTAACTACATGCAAGTAACTAATCTAACTACTAAAGATGATAGAATCATACCTTGATATTGTTAAACGTGGGAGTGACGTCGAAAATCTGCGGAAAATCGCCGGGAACCAGAGTGTTTTCGGCTAAACGGGGCGTGTGGAATGAGGTAACTGTTATGAAAAGAGGGTTTTATCCCGACAATTGCCTCGACACGGCCCCGTGTCCAGCGGACACGGCCTCGTGCCGAGCCAAATTTTTTTTTTGTGCTCGTGTGTATGCCCCTTTTTTTTTCGGAAAATGGTTAGAAGACTTACCGGTTTTCTTGATGTACACTTGCTTGTTCGTAACATGTCGGGTATGATGTTGATTTTATTCGTTAACCGTTTGAAGCGAAATCTCCTCTTCCTCATCCTCAATGGATCCTCGGTAGAGTTTTAGCCATTGGCCATTGACTTTAAATGGTATCCCATTTCGAGCTTTAATTTCTACTGCACCGTGAGGAAAAACATGGGTGATGGAAAAAGGTCCTGACCACCTAGATTTTAGTTTTCCAGGAAATAATCGAAGTCGTGAATTAAACAATAGAACTTGATCTCCTATCCGAAATTCATTAGACTTAATATATTTATCATGTAAATTTTTCGTTCTTTCTTTATAAATTTCGGAGTTAGAATATGCATAGTTCCTTAATTCGTCTAATTCATTCATTTGACAAAATCGATTTTTACCGGCAGTTTCTAAGTCTAAGTTTACACTTTTTATTGCCCAGTAGGCTCTGTGAGCTATTTCTACCGGCAAGTGACAACTTTTTCCGTAGACGAGCTTATATGGGGTTGTGCCTATAGTGGTTTTATAAGCAGTTCGAAAGGCCCATAAAGCATCGTCTAATTTGTCGGCCCATTCCTTTTTATTTAGTCCTACGGTTTTTTCAAGTATTCGTTTTAAACCTCGATTAGTCACTTCGGCTTGCCCATTTGTTTGAGGGTGATACGCTGTTGAGACCCGGTGATAGACCCCATACCTTGTTAATATTTTTTCGAGTTGATGATTGCAAAAATGAGTAACTCTATCACTTATCAAAGCTTTTGGTGTTCCGAAACGAGAAAATAATTTTTTCAGAAATTTTACCACTATTCTTCCATCATTTGTTGGAAGAGCTTCGGCCTCCACCCATTTAGACAAATAATCGACTGCCACAAGTATATATTTGTTTCCTTTTGATGGTGGGAAAGGTCCCATGAAATCGAGTCCCCACACATCAAAGATTTCACAAACGAGAATGCCATTTTGAGGCATTTCGTTTTTATGAAGAAATATTACCTGATCTTTGGCAAGCATCACATGTCTTTACAAGGTTTTGTGCATCCTTGTAAATGGTTGGCCAATAAAATCCTGAATCAAATACCTTTCGTGCGGTACTCGCGGCACCATGATGTCCTCCGTATGGACCTTCATGACAATGACGAAGAATTCTTCGTGCTTCATTACCATGGACACACCTTTGGATGAGCTGGGCGGCACACATTTTGAAAAGATAAGGGTCTTCCCAAAAGTAATGCTTTACATCAGCAAAGAATTTCTTTCTTTGGTGATGCGGCCATCCTTTGGTGACTATACCGCTAGCTAGATAATTAGCATAGTCGGCATACCATGGCTCTTGTCTACTCTCCATCATCTCCAAGGACTCTGTGGGAAATTTTTCGTTAATTTGCTCGTCCCTGGTTGCTTCCAAAGCTGGGTCTTCTAGGCGTGAGAGATGATCTGCAGCAGTGTTTTCTGCTCCTCTTTTGTCCTTGATTTCGATGTCGAACTCTTGGAGGAGTAGAATCCATCTGATCAAACGGGGTTTTGCGTCTTGTTTCTTGAAGAGGTACCTGATATCTGCATGGTCTGTATAGACTACAGTTTTAGAAAGAACAAGGTAAAAACGGAATTTTTCAAAAGCAAACACCACTGCTAGTAATTCTTTTTCTGTAGTTGTATAATTTTCTTGTGCATCGTTAAGCGTTTTACTAGCATAATAAATTGGGTGGAAATGCCTTTCTTTTCTTTGTCCCAAGACTGCTCCAACGGCAAAGTCACTTGCATCAGACATGATTTCGAAAGGAAATTTCCAATCGGGCACTATCATGATAGGTGCATTGACTAGCATTTCCTTGAGGGTTAGAAATGCTTGATTGCATTCCTTGTCAAAGATGAAAGGTGCATCTTTTTCAAGTAATTTTGTTAGAGGTCTTGAAATTTTCGAAAAGTCCTTGATAAATCTTCTATAAAATCCGGCGTGCCCTAAGAAACTTCTGATTGCTCTTACGGAGGATGGTGGAGGTAATCGAGAAATAGTTTCTATTTTTGCTCGATCGACTTCCATTCCTTCGCTTGAGATTTTGTGACCGAGTACTATTCCCTCTATTACCATGAAATGGCATTTTTCCCAGTTAAGGGCGAGGTTAGTTTCCTCACATCGGGATAGCATTCGTTCAAGATTATCGAGGCATTGGTCATCTGAGTCTCCAAAGATAGAAAAGTCGTCCATGAAGACTTCCATTGTCTTTTCTATCATATCATGGAAAATGGCTACCATACAACGTTGGAATGTTGCAGGTGCATTACATAGACCGAATGGCATGCGTCGATATGCGAAAGTTCCGTAGGGGCATGTGAAAGTTGTTTTCTCTTGGTCTTCTGGTGCTATCGGTATTTGAAAGTAACCTGAAAAACCGTCTAAGAAACAATAAAATTTATGACAGGATAGTCGTTCTAACATTTGATCAATGAAGGGCAAAGGAAAGTGGTCTTTCCCTGTTGCTTCATTTAATCGTCTATAGTCTATACAAACTCTCCATCCTGTGACGGTTCTTGTTGGTATTAATTCATTTTTCTCATTAGTTATTACCGTCATACCTCCTTTCTTTGGGACTACTTGGATGGGACTCACCCACGGACTATCGGAAATAGGGTAGATTAGTCCGGCGTCAAGTAGCTTGATGACTTCATTTTTAACCACTTCTTGTACATTGGGATTCACTCTTCGTTGTGGTTGAATTGCGGTTTTGTAGTCATCATTCATTAAAATTTTGTGCGTGCACATGGAAGGACTTATTCCTTTAATATCTACAAGCTTCCAAGCGATCGCGTTTTTATGTTTTTTCAGAAGATTAACTAATTTCTGTTTTTCTATGTTACTTAATTTAGAAGAAATAATTACAGGTAAACTACCATCTTTGTCTAGAAAAGCATATTCCAAACCTTTAGGAAGTTCTTTGAGCTCAATGGGTGGGTCTTTTGAAGACACCTTATTTTGTGGCTCATCTAGATCAAGAACCTTAAAGGTTTGTTCTATGGCGATTTCTTCTTCAACAAAGTGGTCATCTTCTTTAGTTGTATCGGGTGGTTCAGCTTCATCTTCAATTAGGGGGTCATTATTACCAAAAGGATATTTCATTGAACGCTCAAGATCTATGCTCCTTTTGAATGCCCCTAACTGAAGAGGTAGATTGTTGAATTTCAGGTTTTTCAAAGCTTTATGAGTTTGTACAAAAGGTTTTCCCAAGACTAAAGGAGCGTCATCGAGGATGACAAAGTCGGTTGGGATTACCATTTGATTTGTTTGAACCAAAACATCTTCAACTACACCGATTGATTTTATCACTTTTCGATCGGATAGAAAAATGGGTATTTGAAGTGGAGTAAACTCACAAATACTTAATTTTTCAAAAATGTAGTTAGGCATTATGTTAACACAAAGATCTTTATCAATGGTGATATTACTAATAAATGAATTTTGAAAGAAACATGGAACCGGTGTAATGTTAATTTCAAAAGGGTCTTCTTTTATTAGCGAGGTTTGATCATTAGTTAACTTAACACTCACTATTTCTTTGATTTTAGCACTAGTGTTTAACTCTTTTAAAAACTTGGCATGAGGGGTTACTAAACAATGATTTTCTAAAGTAGGTGGCAAGAGATTAATTTCTTTAAAATTAGACTCTTCTTGTAATTTAACGTTATCGAACTCACCTTTTTCGTTGTTTAACTCATGTGTCGGTTTTTCACTTTCTTGTTCTTCCATTTTTACATTTTCAACTATCTCTACGTTATTATTACAATTTAATTCTTCTATTGCACGGGATTCCTCTTCCCTTGCGCGAGATTCTTTTAAGCAACGTTCGATAGTTTTAATATGTTCTAATATCCTATTGGTTACTTCGGTGAGAGAAAAAGAATTGGGATCCTCGAAGCTTGAATCCGGTTGTTTGATCCTTGGCTCCTCATAGTACTCATATGAAGTAGATGGTTCACACCATTGTTCTTCATTGTAAGTATATGATGGATAAGGGTCGAAACTTTGTTCTTCATAGTACTCATATGAGGTGGGTTGTTCACGCCATGGTTCCTCATAATAAGAGTATGAAGGTGGTGGCTCATATCTTGAGTTTTCAAAGTATAAGTGTGAAGGCTCATACCTTGGTTCATCAAAATATGAGTATGAGGGAGGAGGTTCATACCTTTGGTCTTCATAGGATGTATATGAAGTTGATGGCTCGTACCTGGGCTCCTCATAATGGTTGTATGAATTGGATGGTTGATATGAGTTACTATATTGAACCGAGCGTGCGTTACGACAATTAGTGCAATAATTACCCCTATAATCATCCTCATCATAGGTGTAGTTGTAACCTCCTGGGTATTGATCCATAAGAATCACTCAGCAGACCACAACTGCGTCTCGGGACCAGAAAACAAAAACAAAGACGGAAACAGAAGCTGGACACGGCCCCGTGTTCAGTGGACACGGCCCCGTGTTCAGGATCTGTATCTGGGCGTTTTAATTAAAGTTACTGGTCACGTTGAGCACGGGGGCGTGTTCAGTGAGCACGACCCCGTGTTCAGACTCTGTATCTGGGTATCTAACTAAAAATATGCAGCACGGGGGCGTGTTCAGTGAGCACGGCCCCGTGTTCAGGCTACTGTAAGTGCAAACTAAACTAAAATGCAGAAAAAATGTGCGCGCGTTTTGAAAAGGTTTTGAAAAACTGATTAGGCCGTCGATTTTAAGCTTTCTTAAAATCCTTGTGTCCCCGGCAACGGCGCCAAAAACTTGATGTGCGTGAAGTGTGTAATATTTTTTATGTATATTTTAAGCCCTTTTACACTTTTAGCCAAGTTTTAAATTTATAAAACACGATATTTACTAACACTAAACACACATATGGGCAAGTGCACCCATCGTGGACGTAGTATAGTGTTGGTAAGATACCGAGGTCGTCCAAGGACACAAGAGCTTTTAGTACCGATTTATCCTCAACGTCTAATCAAATCAAAAAATTAGAAAAGGTTTTTAAACTAGAAAAATAAAAACTAACTAAATGCTGAAAAATAAAAATAAAATAAAAACAGATAGACAAGATGAATCACTTGGATCCTACTCGTGTATTAGTATAACCTTTGATTATTTTCGCACTTTTGCACTTGTTTAAGAGATTATCTTAGTTATTGTAGTAGCCCCTCTTTTGAAGGCGACGTTACCCTCAACCCAGTAGTTTGAGTCAGCAAGGATACAATCCTAAAGGGTTGGATTATTGGAAGATAATGAATTAAGTTATTAATGCAAATTGTGGTAGGCCCCGCTTTTGGCGGTGACGTTACCCTCGGCTAAGTAGTCTGAGTCAGCAGGGATACAGTCCTAAATAGCCGGGTTATAGTATTAATAGTAGCTAACTTATGAGGGGGTCAAAGAGTTCGGATCCCCGCCATCCAATACCTTTGGGCATTGAAGGAGATCCTACTAAATTTGACCCAGGTCCCTTGCAGGACCTCTAAACGCTGAACATGGACAATGGATGATGGTGGTGGATGATGGTGTTATGGTGGTGGTGGGTGGTGGATGAAGTGTGAGAGAGGTGGTGTGCCAAGGGATGAGTTGGAATGAAACCAAGCACTCCTATTTATAGGCTGAACAGAAGGCTGGGCACGGCCCCGTGTCCGCTGGACACGCCCCCGTGCCCGTCTGACACTCTCTCTCTCTTCATTAATTGTAATTCGCAATTACAATTAATGCGCCTGCTGTACTTTCGCCACGCCCCCGTGCTCACTGGACACGGCCCCGTGGTGGGCAATAGAAGCTTCTACAGGTTTGTCTTTTCTGCTGCTTCTTGGGCACGGCCCCGTGCTGGCTGAGCACGGGGCGTGTTCAGTCTTCTGTTTTCTCTTCTTTGCTTGGGAGGCTGCCGTTGAGGGTTCGGGCAATCTACTTTTGTTCCTTTTCTTGTATTTATGTTAGAATTAGCTGTCTTTTTGCTTCTTTTGTGAATTTGAGCTCATTTCATCCTGAAAATACAAAAGGAAGACAAAAACACTCTTTTTCCAACATTAGTACTTAAAAAGGGTTAGTTTTATGCCTTATTTGATGTAATTTATATGTTGCATTTTACACACATCAAGTCACTTGAGTTTAATCAACTCGCAGTTCTTTGTTTATTTATCCGTTTAAGCTCGATTCAGTACTCAATCAAGTATCTTCAATATTTCTCTATTTAGCTCAAAATTTCACGAACACCTAAATTTAGTAAAACTGAACAAAACCGATTCGAATACTAATTAAAATATAATAAATATTATACAAAATACATAAGATAAATAGTATGGTTTACACCATATCAATGTTTAAAAAAACCGGGGGGGGGGGGGGGTGCTTGTATGAATGTTTTTGAATTTAAAAATGTTAAATTTACCTTAATACCCTTAATATAGAAAATTAATTATTTTAATGGTAAACACTATTTACAATTTTGCCATTATAATCTCAACCATTAGATTAGATCAAAGGGTGTAGATTGTTTCCTACACTTCTCACAAAACACACATTTTTTACAATAACCTTACCATATACATATATATATATATATATATATATATATATATATATATATATATATATATATATATATATATATATATATATATATATATATATATATGAACACAACCAAAAATACCTAAAAAAGGTAAAAAACACACAAAAAATTTTTTTTAATACTTTTTATCAAAAAAATCGCTACTTTTAGTAGCAAAAAAATTAAATTAAAAAAAAAAACAAATTTTTTTGCTACTAAAAGTAGCGATTTTAATGTAAAAAATATTAAAAAAATTGTGTATTTTTTAATTTTTTTTAATTTTTTTTTTGGTTTTTTGGATGTTTAGTTTTTAGCATTTTAGCTTGGGGGGGGGGGGGGTGGTTTAGTTTTTAGCATTTAGCTGGGGGGTTAGGTTTTTTTTTGGGGGGGGGGGGGGGTTAGGTTTTTTTTATGTTTTTTTAGCTATTTTTGTTTATGTTCACATCGGTTCTCGTGGTTCTCACTATAAAGGTGGTTCTCGCATGAACCTTACCCTATATATATATATATATATATATACATATATATATATATATATATATATATAGGGAGGAGCTCATGCGAGAACCACCCTTATTGTGAGAACCTTGAGAACCAATGTGAACACAACCTAAAATAGCTAAAAAACCTAAAAAAAACCTAAAAAAACCTAACCCCCAACCCCCCCCCCCCCAAAAACCTAAACCCCCCACCCCCCCCCCCACCCAAAAAAAACCTAACCCCCCCCCCCCCCCAAGCTAAAAAAACCTAAAAAAAACCTAAAAAAACCTAAAAAAAACCTAACCCCCACCCCCCCCCCCCCCAAAAACCTAAACCCCCCCCCCCAAGCTAAAAAAAACCTAAAAAAAACTAAAAAAAACCTAACCCCCACCCCCCCCCCCAAAAAAACCTAAACCCCCTCCCCCACCCCCCAAAAACCTAACCCCCCCCCCACCCAAGCTAAAATGCTAAAAACTAAACCCCCAAAAAACCTAAAAAAATCTAAAAAAAATCTAAAAAAATCTAAAAAAATCAAAAAAAAAATCTAAAAATTTTTTTTGATTTTTTTAATATTTTTTAGGTTAAAATCGCTACTTTTCGAAGCAAAAAAAAAAAAAATTTTAAAAAAAAAATTAAAAAAAAAAAAATTTTTTTTTTTTGATTCGAAAAGTAGCGATTTTAACCTAAAAAATATTAAAAAAATCAAAAAAAATTTTTTTATGTGATTTTTAGCTATTTTTAGGCATTTTTGGTGTGTTCACATTGGTTCTCGCGGTTCTCACAATAAGAGGTGGTTCTCGCATGATCTTCTCCCTATATATATATATATATAGGGGAGGGTTATCTTGAGAACGCTAAATATTGCGAGAACCGTGAGAACAAATGAGAAAAGCAATCAAAACGATTTTTTTTAATACAAACCACATTCTAATTAAAATACAACATCAAAAAAGAATTCACAACATCAAATAATTTATTTCTCCTCTCAAAATCACTCTTACTAGATTTTTTACACATAACAAATTTACACATGTGTAAATGACAAACTTAGACATGTGTAAATTTTCGTTATTTACGAATTCACGTAAATTTAAACGTGTAAATTTAATTTCTAACACAGTATTCGAATAATAATGATAAGTGTAAAAAAAATTTGAATTTGAATTGTTTTTAACCAAGTTCTCGTGGTTTTTTTATTTGTTCTCATGGTTCTCGCGATATTTAGCGTTCTCATTTAAACCTTCCCATATATGTGTGTATATATATATATATATATATATATATATATATATATATATATATATGATAATGGTGGTTCATGCGAGAACCACCATTATCGCGAGAACCAATGTCAACACAACAAAAAGAAACCCACCATGTACGCTAGACCGGGGGCATCAAATGGCTAAAATGGTCTTTTGGGCCACACTTAACGCCCATTCTTGCCCTGTACGTGGCGTATATTTATATTTTTTTTGTTTTCCCTTTTTAAGATCAATAATACTAATATTAATTATAAAAAAACTCGTACTAATATCATTAACATTAATATTAATTATAATAACACTAATATTAATTATACAAAAATCATATTAATTACAATAACACTAATATTAATTATACAAAAATCATATTAATTATAACTGGTGTAGTTTAGGTCCCGTATAGTCGTATACAAGACCTATATGGGACCTACACGCGACCTATACTACACTATATGATACGATACTACATCCAAAGGCCCATACGATGCCTATACGAGACCTATACGAGACTTATACTACACTATACGATACGATACAATACTCCTATATGCTTGTAGGTGTAGTATAGCTCCCATATAGCACTATAGGTGTGGTTTAGGTCCCGTATAGGCTTATAGACATATACAAGACCTATAAGGGATCTATGCGAGACTTATACTATACCCTAGTTGATAATTATCTTAAAATCGCGTTGTACAGATGATGTGTGTAAAATGCAACATGTAAATCACATCAATTAAGGCATAAAACTAACCCTTTTTAAGTACTAATGTTGGAAAAATAGTGTTTTTGTCTTCCTTTTGCATTTTCAGGATTAAATGAGCTCAAAATCACAAAAGAAGCAAAAAGACAACTAATTCTAGCATAAATACAAGAAAAGGAACAAAAGTAGACTGCCCGGACCCTCAACGGCACCTCCCAAAGCAAAGGAGAAGAAACAGAGTCTGAACACGCCCCGTGTCCAGCGAACACGGGGGCGTGCCCAGGAAGCAGCAGAAAAGACAAACCAGTAGAAGCTTCCATTGCCCACCACGGGGCCGTGTCCAGCGGGCACGGGGGCGTGGTGAAAGTACAGCAGGCGCATTAATTGTAATTCGCAATTACAATTAATGAAGAGAGAGAATGTCAGACGGGCATGGGGCCGTGTCCAGCGGACACGGGGCCGTGTCCAGCCTTCTGTTCAGCCTATAAATAGAGGAGCTTGGCTTCATTCTCTCTCATCCCTTGGCACACCACCTCTCTCACACTTCATCCACCACCCACCACCACCATAACACCATCATCCACCACCATCATCCATTGTCCATCGTAGAGTGTGTGAGTCGTCTCGGGATCCAAGATTGATCGTAAGAGTTCTTGACAATCAAGGCCATGTTTGCCTAAGTCTCTTACATCACTTGGTGAAGACAAGTGTTTAGTATAATACTTCTTATTTTTATTCTTTTGCACTTTTTATTTGGTTTTGTATTAATGACTTTAATAACTAGTTACTTATGTTGAAGGTGATCTTTCCTTATCGTTTGTCCGTGGTGTCTTGGCATTATTTTACTGTCTATATAAAATAAAAGATTTTCACCATTCATATCTCCACGGTCTATATGGAGGTATGTTGGCTACCTGGTCGGGGGTTAAGGGAACGGTTTGGTAAGGGTCTTGCCCTTGTTCAGCGTTTAGAGGTCCTGCTTGGGACCTGGGTCAATTTTAGTAGGATATCCTTCAATGCCCATAGGTATTGGATGGCGGGGATCCAAACTCTTTGACCCCCTCATAAGTTAACTACTATTAATACTATAACCCGGCTATTTAGGACTGTATCCCTGCTGACTCAGACTACTTAGCCGAGGGTAACGTCACCGCCAAAAGCGGGGCCTACCACAATTTGCATTAATAACTTAATTAATTATCTTTCAATAATCCGACCCTTTAGGATTGTATCCTTGCTGACTCAAACTACTGGGTTGAGGGTAACGTCGCCTTCAAAAGAGGGGCCTACTACAATAACTAAGATAATCTCTTAAACAAGTGCAAAAGTGCGAAAGTAATCAAAGGTTATACTAATACACGTGTCGGATCCAAGTGATTCATCTTGTCTATCTGTTTTTATTTTATTTTTATTTTCAGCATTTAGTTAGTTTTTATTTTCTTAGTTTAAAAACATTTTTCTAACCTTTTTGATTTGATTAGACGTTGAGGATAAACCGGTATTAAAAGCTCTTGTGTCCTTGGACGACCTCGGTATCTTACCAACACTATACTACGTCCACGATGGGTGCACTTGCCCATATGTGTGTTTAGTGTTAGTGAATATCGTGTTTTATAAATTTAAAACTTGGCTAAAAGTGTAAAAAGGGGCTTAAATATACATCAAAAATATATTACACTACACACGCATCAAGTTTTTGGCGCCGTTGCCGGGGACACAAGGATTTTAAGAAAGTTAGGAATCAACGGCCTAATCATATTTTTATTTTTCTTTAATTTTTTAGGATTTTTTCTTAGATTTTTAGCTTCTGCAGAGCTCAACACGGGGCCGTGCCCGCTGAACACGCCCCGTGCTCAATCATTGGAACTGGCAATCCTGTTTTAAGTCAGACAGTAGGTTGAACACGGGGCCGTGTCCACTCAACACGCCCCCGTGCCCAAGATTCAGTTGCTGAAAACAGAACCGTTAGATCCCGGCGGTTGGTAATTTCTGACACAAACATGAGTGATAGTAATTCTTTTTACTTTCGGCACTCTTATGGTTTGTGGTGTCGAATATGTGGAGGCGAACATGAGGAATTAAAATGTTATTTTCTCACTTATAGGCCCCACTATATAGACCCACCGATTCCTTGTAACCTTAAGAGGGGCGAAAGTAAAAATAAGCACTATTTCTCCCTCGAATGCGCCCAGCCAGATATTTTAGGAGAAATGCTCCTTGACGAGTTATTTCAACTAGAAGAACTACTTCTCAATTGGTCAAAAGAACTTAGGAAGGATTTTTTAGATCCACCCCAAGATGATGACCATGAGGAAATGTTGGAACCGCATTCCGACAACCTCGTTGCTCCCGAAAATACCTTCTTACCTAGAAAAGACGTGGACGATAGTCGTCCCTGTGCCGATTGTGCCGTGAAGGACTCCCCATCGACCTCGTTCGGTGCATACATAGACCTGAGCGATTCGGCATACACCTTCTTTAACGAGAGCCCGGGAATGGGTTGGACTTGTCCACCTAGAATGAAAATAGGAATTACCCTCACTGACAACCTCTTGCGTTCTCGCCTTAGTATAGGACAATTAAGGTATCTTAGGTACTATGGGGTTGTTCCAACAAGTCAAGAGCCACCCGATATAAATTAACTCCTTAGTAAGAGACAAAACTCCATAAAACAGCCTGCCGACACGGGGCCGTGCCCGGTCAACACGCCCCCGTGTTCACTCAGAAGATTCTCTGCTGATTCTGTCAGAATACGGACAAAATGTGTCAGGATTTTCTCTGCACACGGGGCCGTGTCCAGCGGACACGGGGCCGTGTCCAGTGTGCTGTCGTTTTCTTTAAATGCAGCCTGAATCCTGCTCATTTTTTACCACTTCACCAAGCAGAGATTCCTGGGATCTTCACATATACCATCCTAGGTAAGTGCTAAAAGAAGGTTCCTAAGGACCATCTTGTCTTTTCCACTTTTGTTCATTTCTCCTTCTTCCAAAATTTTTCAAACCTTACCTCCATGGAAGCTTGGAAACCCATGATTCCAACCTTCTATGAAAGGTTTGTAGGAGTTTTTGCTACGGGTTCTTGTCTAAAGTTAGTTCTATAACTTTGTTTTAAATTATCTGAGCTTAAAACACAATAAAAGTGTATTAAAATAATTTAAAAACCTGGAATCGTTAGACAAAAATCCTGCAGGCGGCTGAACACGGGGCCGTGCTCACTGAGCACGGGGCCGTGTTCGAGGTACTGTTTTGCAAAAGTTTAGTTATCTTCGGCTTATTTCGCAGAAAATGGCCAGCAGAAACAGCGGAACATCTTCAAGAAATAACCGAAATGGAAGGAGATCGTCCACGGCGGAGGATTCCCTAGTAAACTACGTTTACGCTTTGAGGGAAGCCATAGACGAAATGACGGGGGTAGAAGAAGCATTGGTGGACCATATTAATCATCTGACGGTAGGTTTGGAGGGCTGCCTGCGAGAAGTAAACCTCCTGCACCAAAGGTTAAACCTTCTCGCTTCCCCGCCTTTGGTTCCGGTGATAACCCAAAGGGCGTGGAATGTAGTACCCGAGGTCATCATTCCAGCCGAATGGCACGCCATGCACCAAGTACCTCAACCAAGGGTGGTGCAAGGAGTCCCGGTGAGCGTTCCTCCTCAAAACACCGAAGAGAATGAAGCTACCTTCTACCTCCCAAGGGAGATAGAAGAATGGCTTTGAATGACGACCGAGGAGCCATAGGTTAGAGAGTGTTTCTGCATCGGGAAGCTATTCCCGAAATTTTCCTAAATAAGTAGAACCCTTATGATAACCTCATGTATCCCCTAGTTATTTAGCTAACTTTATGTAATGTCTATGATTTGCAATGCTATGATGGTTTTTATGATTGATGGTTTTCGTGAGTATAAAACACACTCATGGTGGTAATGGATGAAAAAGGGAACGAGAAAAATGGAACCATGCACGAAGAACAGAGCAACCCGACAAAAATCTCCATCACAGAAGGCTCAACACGGGCCGTGCCCAACCAACACGGCCCCGTGCTGAGCCCCCTGCAGAAAATCACCCAGTTCAGGTAACTGGACACGGGCCGTGTTCAGCGGACATGACCCCGTGTCCAGGCTTCTGTTTCAATTCTCTAATTTTTGTTACTGGCACTTGACCACGGGGCCGTGCCCGGTCAACACGGGGCCGTGTCCAGGATGCCAGTAACACAAAACTTTGTTTTTAAACCCACTTTTACACATTCTAATCAACCAAAAACTTTATTTTTGGACACATTGAGGACAATGTGTAATTTAAGTGTGTGGGGGGGGATGCTAAAACCTTGAAATTTTGCAAAATCCAAAACACATGCCTTACACAAAACTCTATTGGAACCGCTAAACACCCCAAATTTTTTCAAAAACTTTTTCATTTTTTTTATTTACTTGTCTTAGTTTAAGTTGGGAATAACAAGTTCTAAAAAGGTTATATTTTTACAAGTTTACAACCGATAGCGTCGTGATAAAAAAAGAACCAACATAAGAAAATTATGAAACGGCATGACAAGCTTAGTTAAAAATTTGATTATATATACTTGGTCACATAAAAACCCATTCCCACAAAAGTGAGTTTTGAGCCTTTATTGAGCATAAAAATATACATATTTAGATTAAATGCTCATTTTTCGTTTCTTGTGTGAATAGCCGCTTGGTTCTTACAAATCTAGAACTTGCCACGACGATACATTCCCGGTCCTTACCAACTTAAACCCAAGTAAGTAAATGATGGAGGCATTAGGACTAACAATTTTTTCTTTCAAAACCATTATTTTTCAATTTTTTTATCACCTACCCAAAAATCCCCCTAGATAGCCCCTTTGAGCCTAAACCTTTCATTTCATTACCCCAAAACCCTTTTTACCCACCAAAAACCTTTTTAGTTTTTCACCCTTTATTTTAGTAACAAGCTCGCTTTTTCGTAAACTCACCCTTTTTATGTGACGATCGAAAAAAAAAAATAGTGATGAAGTCAAAACCAAACAAAAGCTATATAAAAGCTTGTTTGGAGAAATACTTCAAAAATAAAAAGTCACTAAAAACAAGGTACTTCACGAAAACCGACGCTTGTTACGATTTTCGCCCTTTTTACTAACCACTAACCCAACCACCCACCTTTTACCCAAGCCTAACCCTTCACCCCAAAAGTCCTCTTGATATTTACAAAGGTAAAAAGTTAAAAAGGAGGAGGATTGATTTCTTGGCAAGCCTATGGAAGGCCTAAGTTCCATGCCGCTCTCGAGTGATTCACTAAAAATATACACCTTCGGCCGAGTGTTGAGTAATCTCCCGTGAGGTATGTGAACTTGTATATAAATGGAATTTTAATAAGGCATGCTATGCCCAAATAAGTAATTTATCATATGAAAAGTTCAAAATAAATCATAACGAATAGGATTGTAAATAAATAAAAATAAAACTTATAAAGACCTTGGATTCCCGACACTCTAGGACAAGCTATAAAAACTTCTCTTCTACCTATTCCATTTGGGAGTGTAAGCCACATTTAAAGAGTTTTGCTTGAGGACAAGCAAAAGTTCAAGTGTGGGGGTATTTGATGTGTGTAAAATGCAACATGTAAATCACATCAATTAAGGCATAAAACTAACCCTTTTTAAGTACTAATGTTGGAAAAATAGTGTTTTTGTCTTCCTTTTGCATTTTCAGGATTAAATGAGCTCAAAATCACAAAAGAAGCAAAAAGACAACTAATTCTAGCATAAATACAAGAAAAGGAACAAAAGTAGACTGCCCGGACCCTCAACGGCACCTCCCAAAGCAAAGGAGAAGAAACAGAGTCTGAACACGCCCCGTGTCCAGCGAACACGGGGGCGTGCCCAGGAAGCAGCAGAAAAGACAAACCAGTAGAAGCTTCCATTGCCCACCACGGGGCCGTGTCCAGCGGGCACGGGGGCGTGGTGAAAGTACAGCAGGCGCATTAATTGTAATTCGCAATTACAATTAATGAAGAGAGAGAATGTCAGACGGGCACGGGGCCGTGTCCAGCGGACACGGGGCCGTGTCCAGCCTTCTGTTCAGCCTATAAATAGAGGAGCTTGGCTTCATTCTCTCTCATCCCTTGGCACACCACCTCTCTCACACTTCATCCACCACCCACCACCACCATAACACCATCATCCACCACCATCATCCATTGTCCATCGTAGAGTGTGTGAGTCGTCTCGGGATCCAAGATTGATCGTAAGAGTTCTTGACAATCAAGGCCATGTTTGCCTAAGTCTCTTACATCACTTGGTGAAGACAAGTGTTTAGTATAATACTTTTTATTTTTAATCTTTTGCACTTTTTATTTGGTTTTGTATTAATGACTTTAATAACTAGTTACTTATGTTGAAGGTGATCTTTCCTTATCGTTTGTCTGTGGTGTCTTGGCATTATTTTACTGTCTATATAAAATAAAAGATTTTCACCATTCATATCTCCACGGTCTATATGGAGGTATGTTGGCTACCTGGTCGGGGGTTAAGGGAACGGTTTGGTAAGGGTCTTGCCCTTGTTCAGCGTTTAGAGGTCCTGTTTGGGACCTGGGTCAATTTTAGTAGGATATCCTTCAATGCCCATAGGTATTGGATGGCGGGGATCCAAACTCTTTGACCCCCTCATAAGTTAACTACTATTAATACTATAACCCGGCTATTTAGGACTGTATCCCTGCTGACTCAGACTACTTAGCCGAGGGTAACGTCACCGCCAAAAGCGGGGCCTACCACAATTTGCATTAATAACTTAATTAATTATCTTTCAATAATCCGACCCTTTAGGATTGTATCCTTGCTGACTCAAACTACTGGGTTGAGGGTAACGTCGCCTTCAAAAGAGGGGCCTACTACAATAACTAAGATAATCTCTTAAACAAGTGCAAAAGTGCGAAAGTAATCAAAGGTTATACTAATACACGTGTCGGATCCAAGTGATTCATCTTGTCTATCTGTTTTTATTTTATTTTTATTTTCAGCATTTAGTTAGTTTTTATTTTCTTAGTTTAAAAACATTTTTCTAACCTTTTTGATTTGATTAGACGTTGAGGATAAACCGGTATTAAAAGCTCTTGTGTCCTTGGACGACCTCGGTATCTTACCAACACTATACTACGTCCACGATGGGTGCACTTGCCCATATGTGTGTTTAGTGTTAGTGAATATCGTGTTTTATAAATTTAAAACTTGGCTAAAAGTGTAAAAAGGGGCTTAAATATACATCAAAAATATATTACACTACACACGCATCAAGTTTTTGGCGCCGTTGCCGGGGACACAAGGATTTTAAGAAAGTTAGGAATCAACGGCCTAATCATATTTTTATTTTTCTTTAATTTTTTAGGATTTTTTCTTAGATTTTTAGCTTCTGCAGAGCTCAACACGGGGCCGTGCCCGCTGAACACGCCCCGTGCTCAATCATTGGAACTGGCAATCCTGTTTTAAGTCAGACAGTAGGTTGAACACGGGGCCGTGTCCACTCAACACGCCCCCGTGCCCAAGATTCAGTTGCTGAAAACAGAACCGTTAGATCCCGGCGGTTGGTAATTTCTGACACAAACATGAGTGATAGTAATTCTTTTTACTTTCGGCACTCTTATGGTTTGTGGTGTCGAATATGTGGAGGCGAACATGAGGAATTAAAATGTTATTTTCTCACTTATAGGCCCCACTATATAGACCCACCGATTCCTTGTAACCTTAAGAGGGGCGAAAGTAAAAATAAGCACTATTTCTCCCTCGAATGCGCCCAGCCAGATATTTTAGGAGAAATGCTCCTTGACGAGTTATTTCAACTAGAAGAACTACTTCTCAATTGGTCAAAAGAACTTAGGAAGGATTTTTTAGATCCACCCCAAGATGATGACCATGAGGAAATGTTGGAACCGCATTCCGACAACCTCGTTGCTCCCGAAAATACCTTCTTACCTAGAAAAGACGTGGACGATAGTCGTCCCTGTGCCGATTGTGCCGTGAAGGACTCCCCATCGACCTCGTTCGGTGCATACATAGACCTGAGCGATTCGGCATACACCTTCTTTAACGAGAGCCAGGGAATGGGTTGGACTTGTCCACCGAGAATGAAAATAGGAATTACCCTCACCGACAACCTCTTGCGTTCTCGCCTTAGTATAGGACAATTAAGGTATCTTAGGTACTATGGGGTTGTTCCAACAAGTCAAGAGCCACCCGATATAAATTAACTCCTTAGTAAGAGACAAAACTCCATAAAACAGCCTGCCGACACGGGGCCGTGCCCGGTCAACACGCCCCCGTGTTCACTCAGAAGATTCTCTGCTGATTCTGTCAGAATACGGACAAAATGTGTCAGGATTTTCTCTGCACACGGGGCCGTGTCCAGCGGACACGGGGCCATGTCCAGTGTGTTGTCGTTTTCTTTAAATGCAGCCTGAATCCTGCTCATTTTTTACCACTTCACCAAGCAGAGATTCCTGGGATCTTCACATATACCATCCTAGGTAAGTGCTAAAAGAAGGTTCCTAAGGACCATCTTGTCTTTTCCACTTTTGTTCATTTCTCCTTCTTCCAAAATTTTTCAAACCTTACCTCCATGGAAGCTTGGAAACCCATGATTCCAACCTTCTATGAAAGGTTTGTAGGAGTTTTTGCTACGGGTTCTTGTCTAAAGTTAGTTCTATAACTTTGTTTTAAATTATCTGAGCTTAAAACACAATAAAAGTGTATTAAAATAATTTAAAAACCTGGAATCGTTAGACAAAAATCCTGCAGGCGGCTGAACACGGGGCCGTGCTCACTGAGCACGGGGCCGTGTTTGAGGTACTGTTTTGCAAAAGTTTAGTTATCTTCGGCTTATTTCGCAGAAAATGGCCAGCAGAAACAGCGGAACATCTTCAAGAAATAACCGAAATGGAAGGAGATCGTCCACGGCGGAGGATTCCCTAGTAAACTACGTTTACGCTTTGAGGGAAGCCATAGACGAAATGACGGGGGTAGAAGAAGCATTGGTGGACCGTATTAATCATCTGACGGTAGGTTTGGAGGGCTGCCTGCGAGAAGTAAACCTCCTGCACCAAAGGTTAAACCTTCTCGCTTCCCCGCCTTTGGTTCCGGTGATAACCCAAAGGGCGTGGAATGTAGTACCCGAGGTCATCATTCCAGCCGAATGGCACGCCATGCACCAAGTACCTCAACCAAGGGTGGTGCAAGGAGTCCCGGTGAGCGTTCCTCCTCAAAACACCGAAGAGAATGAAGCTACCTTCTACCTCCCAAGGGAGATAGAAGAATGGCTTTGAATGACGACCGAGGAGCCATAGGCTAGAGAGTGTTTCTGCATCGGGAAGCTATTCCCGAAATTTTCCTAAATAAGTAGAACCCTTATGATAACCTCATGTATCCCCTAGTTATTTAGCTAACTTTATGTAATGTCTATGATTTGCAATGCTATGATGGTTTTTATGATTGATGGTTTTCGTGAGTATAAAACACACTCATGGTGGTAATGGATGAAAAAGGGAACGAGAAAAATGGAACCATGCACGAAGAACAGAGCAACCCGACAAAAATCTCCATCACAGAAGGCTCAACACGGGCCGTGCCCAACCAACACGGCCCCGTGCTGAGCCCCCTGCAGAAAATCACCCAGTTCAGGTAACTGGACACGGGCCGTGTTCAGCGGACATGACCCCGTGTCCAGGCTTCTGTTTCAATTCTCTAATTTTTGTTACTGGCACTTGACCACGGGGCCGTGCCCGGTCAACACGGGGCCGTGTCCAGGATGCCAGTAACACAAAACTTTGTTTTTAAACCCACTTTTACACATTCTAATCAACCAAAAACTTTATTTTTGGACACATTGAGGACAATGTGTAATTTAAGTGTGGGGGGGGGGGATGCTAAAACCTTGAAATTTTGCAAAATCCTAAACACAAGCCTTACACAAAACTCTATTGGAACCGCTAAACACCCCAAATTTTTTCAAAAACTTTTTCATTTTTTTTTATTTACTTGTCTTAGTTTAAGTTGGGAATAACAAGTTCTAAAAAGGTTATATTTTTACAAGTTTACAACCGATAGCGTCGTGATAAAAAAAGAACCAACATAAGAAAATTATGAAACGGCATGACAAGCTTAGTTAAAAATTTGATTATATATACTTGGTCACATAAAAACCCATTCCCACAAAAGTGAGTTTTGAGCCTTTATTGAGCATAAAAATATACATATTTAGATTAAATGCTCATTTTTCGTTTCTTGTGTGAATAGCCGCTTGGTTCTTACAAATCTAGAACTTGCCACGACGATACATTCCCGGTCCTTACCAACTTAAACCCAAGTAAGTAAATGATGGAGGCATTAGGACTAACAATTTTTTCTTTCAAAACCATTATTTTTCAATTTTTTTATCACCTACCCAAAAATCCCCCTAGATAGCCCCTTTGAGCCTAAACCTTTCATTTCATTACCCCAAAACCCTTTTTACCCACCAAAAACCTTTTTATTTTTTCACCCTTTATTTTAGTAACAAGCTCGCTTTTTCGTAAACTCACCCTTTTTATGTGACGATCGAAAAAAAAAATAGTGATGAAGTCAAAAACAAACAAAAGCTATATAAAAGCTTGTTTGGAGAAATACTTCAAAAATAAAAAGTCACTAAAAACAAGGTACTTCACGAAAACCGACGCTTGTTACGATTTTCGCCCTTTTTACTAACCACTAACCCAACCACCCACCTTTTACCCAAGCCTAACCCTTCACCCCAAAAGTCCTCTTGATATTTACAAAGGTAAAAAGTTAAAAAGGAGGAGGATTGATTTCTTGGCAAGCCTATGGAAGGCCTAAGTTCCATGCCGCTCTCGAGTGATTCACTAAAAATATACACCTTCGGCCGAGTGTTGAGTAATCTCCCGTGAGGTATGTGAACTTGTATATAAATGGAATTTTAATAAGGCATGCTATGCCCAAATAAGTAATTTATCATATGAAAAGTTCAAAATAAATCATAACGAATAGGATTGTAAATAAATAAAAATAAAACTTATAAAGACCTTGGATTCCCGACACTCTAGGACAAGCTATAAAAACTTCTCTTCTACCTATTCCATTTGGGAGTGTAAGCCACATTTAAAGAGTTTTGCTTGAGGACAAGCAAAAGTTCAAGTGTGGGGGTATTTGATGTGTGTAAAATGCAACATGTAAATCACATCAATTAAGGCATAAAACTAACCCTTTTTAAGTACTAATGTTGGAAAAATAGTGTTTTTGTCTTCCTTTTGCATTTTCAGGATTAAATGAGCTCAAAATCACAAAAGAAGCAAAAAGACAACTAATTCTAGCATAAATACAAGAAAAGGAACAAAAGTAGACTGCCCGGACCCTCAACGGCACCTCCCAAAGCAAAGGAGAAGAAACAGAGTCTGAACACGCCCCGTGTCCAGCGAACACGGGGGCGTGCCCAGGAAGCAGCAGAAAAGACAAACCAGTAGAAGCTTCCATTGCCCACCACGGGGCCGTGTCCAGCGGGCACGGGGGCGTGGTGAAAGTACAGCAGGCGCATTAATTGTAATTCGCAATTACAATTAATGAAGAGAGAGAATGTCAGACGGGCACGGGGTCGTGTCCAGCGGACACGGGGCCGTGTCCAGCCTTCTGTTCAGCCTATAAATAGAGGAGCTTGGCTTCATTCTCTCTCATCCCTTGGCACACCACCTCTCTCACACTTCATCCACCACCCACCACCACCATAACACCATCATCCACCACCATCATCCATTGTCCATCGTAGAGTGTGTGAGTCGTCTCGGGATCCAAGATTGATCGTAAGAGTTCTTGACAATCAAGGCCATGTTTGCCTAAGTCTCTTACATCACTTGGTGAAGACAAGTGTTTAGTATAATACTTTTTATTTTTAATCTTTTGCACTTTTTATTTGGTTTTGTATTAATGACTTTAATAACTAGTTACTTATGTTGAAGGTGATCTTTACTTATCGTTTGTCCGTGGTGTCTTGGCATTATTTTACTGTCTATATAAAATAAAAGATTTTCACCATTCATATCTCCACGGTCTATATGGAGGTATGTTGGCTACCTGGTCGGGGGTTAAGGGAACGGTTTGGTAAGGGTCTTGCCCTTGTTCAGCGTTTAGAGGTCCTGCTTGGGACCTGGGTCAATTTTAGTAGGATATCCTTCAATGCCCATAGGTATTGGATGGCGGGGATCCAAACTCTTTGACCCCCTCATAAGTTAACTACTATTAATACTATAACCCGGCTATTTAGGACTGTATCCCTGCTGACTCAGACTACTTAGCCGAGGGTAACGTCACCGCCAAAAGCGGGGCCTACCACAATTTGCATTAATAACTTAATTAATTATCTTTCAATAATCCGACCCTTTAGGATTGTATCCTTGCTGACTCAAACTACTGGGTTGAGGGTAACGTCGCCTTCAAAAGAGGGGCCTACTACAATAACTAAGATAATCTCTTAAACAAGTGCAAAAGTGCGAAAGTAATCAAAGGTTATACTAATACACGTGTCGGATCCAAGTGATTCATCTTGTCTATCTGTTTTTATTTTATTTTTATTTTCAGCATTTAGTTAGTTTTTATTTTCTTAGTTTGAAAACATTTTTCTAACCTTTTTGATTTGATTAGACGTTGAGGATAAACCGGTATTAAAAGCCCTTGTGTCCTTGGACGACCTCGGTATCTTACCAACACTATACTACGTCCACGATGGGTGCACTTGCCCATATGTGTGTTTAGTGTTAGTGAATATCGTGTTTTATAAATTTAAAACTTGGTTAAAAGTGTAAAAAGGGGCTTAAATATACATCAAAAATATATTACACTACACACGCATCAACAGATTGAAATTCAAATTTTTGGTGATTCATGCAAGCTAGTCCCGAAACCAACTAGCATAGGTATATAGACTGCACCCTTTACGGACCGTAAAGGGAAAAGCCATACGGTCCGTAAGGGAGTCCCAAATTTCACTATAAATAGCAGACATTGGCAGTAGCCTTTAGAAGTTGAAACGACGTTAATACGCTCTGTGTACTTCGAGATAGATCAGTAATATCCCAATTAAACACACACTGCTTTCGAATTGCTGCCGCAAAACAGGGTAATTACTCGATCGCTATTACGATTCATTTTCCGAGATCAATATATCCAAAGAATGTTTAAGTGCCGCCCACATTGGGTTATACTTTGTCGTTCGTCGTTAAATCGATGAATGTTTAAGTATTGCACTTTGTCGTTCATTGTGAGAATTTGATTTCGTGAGTTATCGTGACTGCTGTATTGATCACTAACCCAGTTTTGTGTGCATTATTATTGAAATTAGGTTAACTAGGCTAAGTCATATTCTGTCCGTATTAAATCTGCAATGTGAGTCATTCTCTTTTTATTAAATGTTTTACAATACTCCAAATTATTTTCAGAATTATAATTACAGTGATTAAGTTGATGTAATCACCAAATTACAGCCAGTATGTGGGGTATTGTGCACATTACTACTGTTTTTATCACTTTAGGTGGGCGAACCTAAAAATTAGTGATACGTCATTCATTGGGGCAGCCAATGGTGATATGACCACTGTCACAGATCCGGTCGAGTGACAAATACTCTGGGTAGTTGGTTGATATCAGAAACATGTGTAAAAGATCTTAACACTGTGAATTATAACAATTGTGTCGTTTTAGTAAAATGAATGATTCACTAAGTATTTCCCCGCTGACAAAACCTTTTTCAAACATGTTTCAGGTGATCTACTGTAATTCAGGAAAAGTGCCGAGGAGCATTTCAAGCTTAAGATAGTGGCTCAGAAAAAAATAAAGAAATATGTTCTGAAATAAAGATTTATCAGAAAAATCTTATTATTGTAAATTATCGGGGTTTTATCCCGAGTTGTGAAATAAAATAATCGGGAAAAGTTTTTAGCTTTATAACGATCCTGATGTTAAAGAATGCCGCTGCTAAAATCACATAAATAAATATCACGGGATTTCTGTCCCGCGGCTCCTGAAACGGGTCAAACCGGGTTGGGGGCCGTGACAGTTACCATGCGTCTTCATACAAGCTGGAACGTATTTTCAACATCACACCCGATGGGAAAGAGTCAGAAAAAAAACAAAAAGGGAATTGGGTCTGAATACCATCAGGTTCCACCACCGTTGGAGAATAATTATACATTCTATGATGGCGAAAAGGTGGAAAAAGCAATAAACATGGTTGACCAGTTACCCGACAACATCGATGTGACTTACACCAAATCTGATGACATCAGTGCTTCAGAGGTGGTCGGTAAGGTTGTTGAAAGTGTTCTAGCAGAGGAGTCTACCAAAACAGATAAGTCTGAATCACAAGATGAAAATGAGGGAAGTTTTCATGATAGTTATCTTAAACACTCAAAATCTGAAAAAGTTGTGAATGATGATTCAAAAGGATTGGTCTATACCATGATTGGATCAGACAATCTATTTTCGGATAATGAATTCCCAATTCAAAATGTGATTTCAGATAAAATCAACAAAGTTTTCAAACTGGTAGAGATTCAAAAGTCTGAAATTTCAAAATTTGCTGGAAAAGGTCAGAAAACTTTTTATAACAAACCTGGTTACAAAAAGAAAAACATGAAGGCTTGGTTGGGTTATAAAAAGAAACAGAATTGGAAAATAAATGTAACACCAAATTATCAGGAAAAGATGAATTTTGTTCATGGAACAAGTTCTGAAGAAGAGAAAGAACTCAAATTTAGACGACAGTCTAATGAAGAGTTCTATGCTCAAAAGAAAAAGAAAAAGCAACAACAACAGGTTAAAGATGTGTCGAAAAGAACATGCTTTAAGTGTGATCAAATTGGACATCTCAGTCGAAACTGTCCAAATCTTAAACCTGTTGATGTTGAAAAGAAAAATAAGTCTGATGTTGTGAACCAGAAGTCAACCAAGTTTAATTCAAAGCAAACTTGGAAGCCGAAAATATCATATGCTGACTCACAACAATCTTGGAAACCAGTGACACCCAAATTAAGAACAACACAAAGTTGGAAAACAACTGTTGATGCAACAAAAGCAAATCAGTTTTGGAAACCAAAAGTTGTTGTTCAAAATCAAAATGTTAAAAATGATTCTCACTTTTACAAGAGAAATGCGTCTAAAGGACAAACTTGGGTGGAAAAGAAACAAACGGTTTCTGTGAGTGATAATCGGAATGAAACTTCATTTGTGAAGAATGATAAAAATTTTCCAAAGTTGAATGAAACGTATTGTGTTGAAATACCTAAGGTCAAACAGACCTGGGCTAATTTGTTCAAGTAATTGAGTAAGTTTGAATGTGCAGGTGCTCAAGAACTTTGAAAAATACCAAGATGAAGATGAGAGCAGCCTGGCACGAGGAGAGGAGGCTGCTGGTCCTGCGTCTGAAATCAGGGAGTTTGTTCGTTTCTGTATATAAATAAACCATATTTCAAAAACCCTAAAAATTGAAAAATTTGGAAACCAAAAATATGTTTTTATTGTGCCAAAAATTTGAAAAATCAAAAATATGTTTGTTTTTAAGTTTTTCAAAAATCCAAAATTTAAAAAAAAATGTTGAGTGAATATGTCGAAACCCTCACGGCGGAACAAACATGATTAATTTCACAAGATTGAAAAATGGTTTTCAAACTGTAAAAAATCAATGTGTTGTAAATCATGAGGGTACGTTAAATTTTCTGCAAATCAGTGCATGAGAAGCAGAAAATGGATGGCGAGACAAAGCTATCTACATCGGTTTGTCAAATTTTCTTTAAATGGTTTCGCATTTTAGGGGGAGTAAGAATTTCAGAAAATCCAAAAACATTAGAAAATTTGAAAAAGGCAAAAACATGATAAAATTCAAAAATTGAGTTTTTGTGTAAAAAGAGGAAATGATAGTACATCAGTAAAAAATCACAGTACGCTAAAGAATTGGAAAGTTAAAAATGTGATAAACGGTCTCACTGGTGATATGCCAGTAGGTTTTTACACGCTTAGTAAATTGTTTTCGAGATATAAACCTAAATATCAAATACTTACTTATTTCGTTGGGAACATCTCTCGGATATATGGGTAACCCCCGAAATCTTGTTTGAAGGGCTTTCTATTTCTGACATACTAGGTCTTTGTACGTGATGATATCTGGGGTATTATATTGGGACTTCTGATTTTACGGGAGCAATAGCCTAGTCCTCGTATAATACTCTGCACTGCTTTAATCTTAAAGCCCACCCTCAGCATAAAAAATGATGAAACATTGAAAAATGCTAATCATGTGTTGTGGAAGAAAAGATCCCCAAACGGGACACACCTAAAGTCGAGCCATCATCTCTTTGTCTGAACGAAAGTTCTAACCTGAGCTCTCATGGCCTCGCATTACCCATTTACAGATATCATTAGTGTACATTCACCTATAAGACTGAATATAGGTGTCTGGATACGGGAGTATATTCTGAGGTGGGACACGCTAATAAGTTTAAGTCCTTAAAACACTAATATTGTATCTCGAATCAATTGAACTTTGTGTGAAAATTTAAGTGGATCAGTATACTGACAATCTAAGTGAATCGTTTAGAACTTAAAGTGTTTAAAGCTCAACGGTGCTAGTGATTTGTCATAAACTGATATGATCCACTGACACGAACTCAAACAAAAATATTGTCTGAAAATATGTTTGTAAATATTTCTTTACTGCTTTATGTTTCAGAAAAATACAAAAAGATTTTGATTTCCACTTTATTTTCGACAACCGATGTCCGAGAGCTGAGTTTCAAAATCTAAGTATGCTAATCGTGTTTCTGAAAATAAAACAAGTTCATTAATTTGACACTTGAAGTTTTAATCAAAAACAGTTTGTGATATCTCCAAGGTCATTAATTTGGACTTGGATGATTAACTGTGAGGGATTTGGATGCTTAAACTGTTAAAATCAGTTGAATAGAGCCAGTTTCCGATTCTGTTCGCTGAAACTGCCAAATCTTTTAAGTTTGTTGATAGAGATAGGGAGAATCAAGTAATCCTGGATATATTCATATTATTATATCTTAGTGCCAGGATCTTGATTTAGAAAGTTTAATAGAGCCAGGTTACGATTCCTGGACAATCGAAAATGCTTTCATTGTAAAAATATTTCAGCTTATGCTGAGAAAGCCAGGTAATTAATCCTGGATGTTAAAAAAACATTTTACTTATAAATGTTTGAGAAATTGCAGATGCTATTCCAGACTACGATCCCGACAGCCGAGTCTAAGGGGGAGTCTGAAGACGAGCTCAACGCAAGGGGGAGTGTGCATTCAAGAAGCCAGGTAGCTATCCTAAAGAGCTTGTATCCGGAAAGCCATGTGTCAATCCCAAAAGCACGGAAGCTTGACGAAAGGGGGAGCCTGAAGAAAAGAGTTTATTGAAAAGGGGAGCTGAAGCTGAAGACGGATCCACGGGGATTCTGTTCGAGAAAGAGGGAGTCTATGTTGCTGAAGATCTTAAAGATTCAAGAAGACTCAGAGAGAGAGAAAGATAAGTCGCTACGTGTTTGACTACGGATTGACTGCGGCGATATCCAAGGGAGAGTCTGTTGGTGCAGTAATGTCTATCGCCTACGTCAATCTAAAACCGTAGCTGAAACTGAAGAAATCTAGGCTTATATTGTAATATTTTAATAGAAAAGGCAAGGTGGCATTTCTGTAAATAAGGAAAACTTCCTTATCACCTTGGCCTATAAATAGAACCATTAGGGTTCCCATTTAGAACTTTTGACGCTTTTGCTCATTTTGGAGCTTTGGAGATCTAGACCTAGAGAGAGAAATTCTAGAGAGAGAAAGTACTCCACGTGATTCAGTTGCTTGTACAATTTCAGATCATTGAATAGAATCACAGATTATATTACGTCTCGTGTGTTCGGTCACGTTCATGTACGGATTCCACACGTCACACGTTCGTTTCGCAATCGTTTCGAAGTCAAAACCAGTCCTAACATTATGAGACATAGCTAGTGATTCATCAGCTAGGCATTTCTTGAGATTACAGATGTGGAACACATTATGAATTCCGTTGAGCTCCTCAGGCAAGTTTAGCTTATAAGCTACACTGCCGACACATTCGATAATCTCGAATGGTCCGATATATCTAGGGCTTAGTTTGCCCTTCTTACCAAAACGTATCACACCTTTCCAGGGTGACACTTTTAGTAAGACTTTGTCACCAACCTCAAATTTTAGAGGTTTCACCTCTTATCAGCATAACTTTTCTGCCTATCCCTGGCAGCTTTCAGGCGATCTCGAATCTGGACAATCTTGTCCACCGTTCAAGGACTATATCAGGTCCTGATAACTGAGCTTCTCCTACTTCTGCCCAACAAACAGGCGTTCTGCATTTCCTACCATATAATGCCTCAAAAGGTGCAGCCTGAATACTAGTATGGTAGCTATTGTTATAGGAGAACTCGATCAAGGGTAGGTGATCATCCCAACTACCTCCTAAATCAATAACACATGCTCGAAGCATGTCTTCCAAAGTTTGAATTGTATGCTCACTCTGTCAATCTGTCTAAGGATGGTAAGCGGTACTAAAATTCAAACGAGTGCCCAAAGATTGTTGGAAACTTTTCCAAAAGTGAGAGGTGTATCTAGTATCTCTGTCAGAGATAATAGACACCGGCACTCCGTGAAGGGATACAATCTTATCTACGTACAACTGGGCTAACTTATCGGAGCTATGAGTCTCCTTGATGGGTAAGAAGTGTGCTGACTTAGTCAGTCTATCAACTATAACCCATATGGTATCATTTCCGTGCCTTGTTTTAGGTAACTTGGTTATAAAGTCCATAGTTACCATCTCCCACTTCCATGTGGGAAGTTCTGGCTATTGAAGCAGACCTGATGGCTTTTGATGTTCAGCTTTAATCTAAGCACAAGTCAGGCACTTAGCTACATGTGTGGAAAAAGATTTCTTCAAACCTATCCACCAATAATTAGCCTTCAAATCCTGATACATTTTGTCACCTCCAGGGTGAACTGAGTATTTGGAGTTGTGGGCTTCCTGGAGGATTACATCTCGAAGTCCTCCATGAGTAGGGACCCAAATTCTTCCATTCATTCTGAGGATTCCATCCTTGCCAGGTGCTAACTGATCAGCAGTTACACCTAACTTTTCATTTGGAAGGTTAGCTTCCAAAATAGCTTCTTTCTGTGCAGCTAATAGCCTTTCATTCAGGCTATTCTTCAGCTCAATGCTCTTGGCATTAATCCTGATTGGTTTGACTCTTTCCTTTCGACTTAGAGCATCGGCAACCACATTCGCCTTACCTGGATGGTAGCGAATTTCGCAATCATAATCATTTAAAGTCTCCATCCAACGGCGTTGTCTCATATTGAGCTCTTTTTGATTAAATAAGTGTTGAAGACTTTTGTGATCCGAATAGATCACACATTTAGTTCCATACAAATAATGTCTCCATAACTTTAGTGCGAAAACAACAACACCCAATTCTAAATCGTGGGTAGTGTAATTCTTTTCATGCACCTTTAGTTGTCGTGATGCATAAGCAATCACCTTGCCCTTTTGCATAAGTACACAACCCATACCGGTGTGTGACGTATCACACTAAACGACAAACTCTTCAATTCCTTCGGGCAATGTCAACACCGGAGCAGTGCTCAATTTCTGCTTAAGAATCTCAAAAGATTCTTGTTGTTTTGGACCCCAATCAAATTTTACATTCTTACGGGTCAAAGAAGTCAATGGTGCAGCTATCCTAGAGAAGTTCTCAATGAATCTTCTATAATATCCAGCTAGACCCAGAAAACTGCAAATCTCTGTTGGCGTCTTTGGTGCTTCCCAATTCATGATGGCTTCTATTTTAGCGAGGTCTACTTGGATACCACGTTCACTAACAACGTGTCCAAGAAATTGGACTTCACGAAGCCAGAACTCGCACTTGGAGAATTTAACATACAGCTTTTCCTGTCGAAGCAGTCCTAAGATACATCGAAGGTGTTTCTCATGATCAACTTGATTACGAGAGTAGATAAGTATGTCATCTATGAAGACGATAACGAACTTATCTAAGTATGGCTTGCAGATTCTATTCATGAGGTCCATGAATGCTGCTGGTGCATTAGTGAGCCCGAAAGGCATTACTAAAAACTCAAAATGTCCATACCTTGTTCTGAACGCTATCTTAGGCACATCTTCAGTTCTAACTTTGAGTTGATGATACCCAGATCTCAAATCAATCTTTGAGAAGAAACTCGCTCCTTGGAGCTGATCAAATAAGTCGTCAATCCTGGGTAGGGGATAACGATTTTTGATCGTTACCTTATTTAATTCGCGATAATCAATGCATAAGCGCATTGATCCGTCCTTCTTTTTCACAAACAATATTGGAGCTCCCCAAGGCGAAGAGCTGGGCTGAATGAAATCTTTTTCCAGTAAGTCGTCTAATTGAGTTCTGAGCTCTTTCATTTCGGTAGGCGCTAGACGATAAGGAGCTCATGCAATAGGTGCAGACCCTGGTAGAATGTCTATCCTGAACTCTACTTGTCTCTCAGGAGGTAATCCAGGTAACTCGTCAGGAAAGACATCAGGATACTCATAGATGATTGGAATGTCTTCAATCTTAGGCTTTGGGTCGTTTACTGATACTTGTGCCATATATATGACACATCCGCTCTTCAAACACTGCGATACTTTGAGAATAGACACATTGCTGGGCAACCCATATTGTGTATCTCCTTGAATAGTGACAGATTCACCAGAAGGGGTTTTGATAATAATTAGCTTTTTATCACAGGCAATTTGAGCCTGGTTATGCGACAACCAATCCATGCCCAAAACTATATCAAACCCAGCCAATTTCATTGGCAGGAGGGACAGCGGAATAGAATGATTCTTAATGGATGTAAAGCATCCATCAAGGAGGGTTGAAGCTGATTCTAAGGTACCATCGGCAAGCTCTACCTCATATTTTATGTCTAGAGTCTTAATGGGCAAATTCAGTAACTTACAAAACTTATGGTCTGCAAAACACTTATCAGCACCGGAATCAAATAAGACTCTAGCATAATTATTATTAATGAGGAAGGTACCTGTTATGACGTTCTCGTCGTTCACCGCTTACCTCGCGTTCATCTGAAAAACTCTCGCATTGTTTTTCTTCGCCTCCTCGGGCTTCTTAGTATTCTTGGGGCAATTTGTCTTGATATGCCCCTTTTCATTGCAACCGTAACAAGTTGCATCCTTGATATTCCGGAAATCCACAGACTTATGCCCTTTCTTTTTGCAAATCCCACAGGGTTTGGCTTGTGGGTCTTGATTGCACTTTCCAAAGTGCCTTTTGTTGCAGTTTTTGCACCTGGGCTTGTCACTTGACTGTCCCTTCTTGGAACTAAAACTTCCTTTGCCCTTCTTGTTTGACTGAGGAGACTTGTCTTCCTCCCTCTTCCTCTTCCCATCATCAATAGCTTTCTTTGCCCTACTCCTCACAACATCTAGAGTGAGGGACAAGGATAGATCCACCGCAGATCTATATGTGGCAAGCTTAGAAGCCTTAACATCCCCTTTTACTTCAGGGGCCAAACCACCGATGAAACGCGCAATGCGTTTGGGTTCAGGGGTGACCAAGTATGGTACAAGCCTTGACATCGAGTTGAAGCTGGTCACATAGGATCTGCAATCCAGATCCTTCATTACCAAGGTGAGGAAGTTAGTCTCTATTCTCTCAACTTCATGTTGAGGACAATAAGTGTCCTTCACCAAATCAACAAACTTGCCCCATGAACGCTTGTATAAAGGGACCTTTCCAGTGGCTTGCACCAATGCTTTCCACCAAGTGAGGGCATCACCCTTGAAAGATTGAGACACAAACTTCACTATGTCTTCCTTAGCACATCCACTGATGTCTATCACAGTCTCCATCTCGTCTAACCATTTCATGCAATCGATTGCTCCCTTTTCTCCTATGAAGTCCCTCGGTTTACAGGAGACGAAGTATTTATAGGTACATCCCTTGATGTACCTGGGAGTCGGTTCAAGGATAATCTGCTTCTGAGGTTCACTTCTTTGATTAGACGAGTGTTGAGACTCATCTTTCTTCAGTGTATGCGAATGAGAATGGGACTTTGAATGAGTTTTGGACCAAACATTACTCGGCTCCTTAAACTTATCATCCACAGCCTGAGCAACTGCTGCGGTTATCATCGCTTGCAATTCAGCACCAGTGATATTAATCTTGGTATTGCTGTTTTCTTCCACGGGATGACTGTTTGCCTCGTCAGAGCCAGCCATGATTCGTGTACTATATCAAACAATAATGATATATTTAAATTACATAATGAATCATCTCATTGATGATCAGATGGTCATGGTATTATTAAACCATATAGACCATTTTAAATAAAAATTCAATTTAATCATGATTTGCCTAGGCTACAACAGAACCATAAAAGCAATTAATAGGATATAATCCTTTATATTTATTAGACAAGGGATATAAATCACAACTGTCAATGTCATGCAAGACATTTTTATATAGCACAAGGCTCGTCTCGAAGGACATTTAGATGACACAAAAGGCCTTGTCACAAGGACGATTAAAACATAACCATTGATCTCCTGGATCAGTGATCTTTTAAGGGTCCAACAAAGTTCATTGCCTTTTTGACAAGAAGTTTGTAAAATAAATCTTTCATTGTCATTATTACACCTTTGCTTATAAGCATACATCTCAAATGGATGTTTTGGTGTACACATTATATTGATGTTTATTAGCCATGATTCACATTAATCATATAGGCTATATATAAGTGACTTGGAAAGATCCAAGTACATTTGGAAGCTTTTGTGGTTTCTCGTACCGCATAACCAGGAATGTTAACATGTTTTCAGATGTTAACAGGGATTTATTGTCTTAAAAGGTTGTACCATCATAGCCATTTAATATTTTGGCTAGGTTATACCTCTAAGAATTTCTTTGGCAGATCAATTAAAAATTAAAATGATAAAGCATGATGATGTAATAAAATACATATTTAAAATCCAAAAAGGTAATTCCATTAAATATTAAATTATTACAAAGGTGCCCTAAACGGGTCTTGAACAAACATACTGCCCACGCAGGGGCTACAGAAATAGAAATAAGTCCTCGCAAGGACTAGGTACTGAAAATAAAATGTCCTCACAGGGACTTGATTGAAATAAAATTCAAAGTACAATAAACAACTTTCTGTTTCTTTTTGCCCTTAATGAGACTTGCAAGGCCCTTGAGAAAGCTGCTATGCTTTTTGTTGGTTTCATCTGCTTTACGCTCAACCATGTCCAACCTTTCCATAATTTCTTCAGTTTGCACCTGTTGGGGAGGAGGAGGTTGCTGATATGGGGGGTATTGATACCCCTACACCGGATATCCAGTTGGGTAAACTAGAGGGTAAGAAGAAGGATAAAGCGCATTGTACTGAGCAGCTGTAAGATATGGATCATGAGTTCCATAACCCACAGAAGTTGGGTTTTCAAAAGGGTTGTACCCAAAAGAGCCTGGGTAAGTCGGGATCGGGTTGTCGAAACCCACTGGCGGTGGCGGTGGTGCATAAGAAACCGGCGGAGGATCGTCTTCTGGCACCGCGTGCGAGGGTCCACCCATTTGTGGGTCCTCGGGGATAGAAGGGTAAGAACTTGAACCTTGAGCAGAACTGAACTGAGGTCCTCCTCGCACAGATATTTGTGCATTCCTCCTTCGCCTCGGCGGCTCGAGAGGTGGCTGAGGTGGTTGTTGAGGCGGCTCCTCAACAGGAAGAGGTGGTGGAGTGACAGCTTGAAGGTAAGGCTCATTCAAAGGAGGTTGGGCCGGGGAGTTAGGATATGAAGGGGTGAATTCCCATTCATACTTTGACCACCATTCTTTAAATGGATCGGGCCCTTGGTACAGCGATCCTTGATATGGAGAACCACTCGAGATACTGATAGGGTGGCCCGGTGTTCCGGTTTGCATTTCTGGGTCCGGGTCATCATCCATCTCCATTTCATGAGGAAAGTGATCCTCGGGTCCTAAAGGGTTGTAACCCAAAAAGTCGTTGACGTAGTCATTGGGATTAAACTGGGCTGGAGAGTAGGTAGAATCCGAATGATGAAAGGAATGAGAATGCAAGGAATGATAGGATTGGTGAGACTCATGCGAATGATGTGAATTATGGGAGTGTTGTGAATGTTGGGGTTTGTCTAGAACAGGCGGCCCGAATGATGGATGAAGAGAAGGTGATAAGCTCAACGAAACAGAGTGTCTCGCTGGTTCGAAAGAATGACCCCAATGGTCACGGGAATCAGCACTAGAAAATGTCGCTGACGGGGTACGCCTATGGGAAGGCCCTGCGTGTGCTGATGGTCCACCTCGCATTGGACCCTTTCCTTTGCCTCTCACTCTTGGCGGCATTGTTAATAATTAATCTGGTCAAAACAAGTAAAACAAAAATAAAATATAAACAGCAAGGGAAGTTAAGAGTAAATCCTAGGTCATTGGTCTAGACTCATAAGTCTAAGGAATGTGCTTATTGTGTTATTGAGATTAAACACAAAAGGTTAGTGTTTAATTCACTCAATGTTGGCTCTGATACCAATCTGTCACACCCCGATATTTCCACATATTACCAGTGGGCCCGGCGGGGAGTATCGTGACGTAGTTGATATCATCATTGTCAATACACATAATATAATAGCATAGCGGAAGGCTTGGTGAATAAACTATTACAAACCATAATTGTCTGAGTGTCCGAATGAAAGAATATACAGACTGGATTGTAATAAGATCCACAGGCGGATCATAAATAAATACAAAGAAACAAAATAACAGACTTCAGGTATCTTAGGGATTTGCAAGATCCTCTTATACGACACCTAATAGCTCCAGCCTATTACGAGAGGAACCTGTCAATCAGTCTAGAAAATACGTCAGTATACACTGGTAAATACAATTAACTGACTCTTTTGAAAACATTTATGAAAATTGATTTAAGTGCACATGGCACAAATCATTTATAACTTGGGAGAATTATTTAAAGATAATCTTGTATACAGATTTACATGTTTGTCATACAATCGGGGCCGGTTGGAAGTCGGTCATGATTAACCGACTCACCACTTATAGAACCCACAAAGGAGTTATCCCCAACATGTGGGTTTATATTTTAGCATTTGCATCTGTCAGGTGTATGCCTACACCCCGTGCATAGGTCGTGACCATTTTAAAATGAAATGTGTCGAGGATATCCAGGACACGGTCGTAGTAACCCCCAAATGCTGATGTTATCAAACAAGCCATATTAAAACGGGTTATGTAAATTTATTAATCACAATCCGATTAAATGATTTCATCCCCGACCAAGTGGTATTATTATAATACCATATCCCAAGCCCATATAATGAAAATAAGTTAAAAGTATTTACCTGAGCTAATGTGATAGGTAACTCAGCAGTATAATCCTAAAGCTTTATGATGGTACCTTCTACTGGATGCTACTTAATATGTATAGAAGGTTTAATAAACTATTAGGATGCTAACGGGTCTTTAGTTAAGTCAAAGCCTTAGACCGGCTAGCTAGAATGAAACTTTACGGTTCTAAACGCTAGATTAAGCGGAGACCGGAATAGAATGTGGTTTAGACCCGACAAGCTTGGATACTTGTATAATATGGGTAAACTAATCACATTATGGAATTTGAGGATTTAATGATAAGGTTAAACCCGTTTCGGCTATTTTACGTAAACTAGTCACTTAAACCGATCCGAGCGCATAAACGCGTAACGGGTAGCCAAATGAATTATATACAGGTCTTAAATGTTATTATGCTTAAAATATGTTAATACATCAGTAGGATGTTAACATATATGCCCAAAAAGTAATTTAAACCAATTTAAGTCCCGTAAGGGCATTTTGGTAATTTTAATACTTATAAAAGAGGTTTTATAACAAACTGATGTTCTGGTCTTTTGTAATCAGTAAAAACATTTAATTTATCTCATTATATCAATAAGATATTGCATATATGTGAGGTTTACCGTTTATGGCCAAACTATGCCCCGAAAGGGCATTTTGGTCATTTCACATAGGCTTTTAAGGACATTTTTGGTAATCTGAGTTCCTAACTTATCCCTACTGTAAAAATATATACATTTGTTTAAAAATTTAGTAGGTAACAAGTCTTAGATGTTAAATATGATTTTAAACCATACCATGCACCTAATTAGTGTAAAACTCGCTAATTGACGATAATCAAGATGTCTATGTAAATCTGAGATTTTGATCAGTTTTAAATGCTCAAAATAATTTATTTAATGTATGAAATCAGTAGGAAAAAGTTTGGCATTCAAATCATTTGTTAATCTCATTTTATGCCTAAAAATGGTATTATCGTCATTAACCGAATTACACAAGAACTCTATGTTTTAAACATATTATAATCTGACCAAAAATCTTAAAATTTCTTAAAAATAATATCTTAACAGTAGGTAATGAGTTTTGGTTCAAAATCCAAATTTAAACACGTATTATGCAAGATATCGCAAATCAATAAATAAAAAGCTTCTAATTACGATATCAAGCATAACTCTTACTTGAGACCAAGAACTGATGTCATATTTTCGGGACAAGTTTAAATATCAGTAGCAAAGGTTTTTGTCCTTTCATATTTCTAAAAATCTCATTTATGTGTCAAAAGGGCATTTACGGCATTTATAAGCATATTAACAAACAAGTGCATATAATTCAAACTACTAAGGACCAAGCAATATAACTCCAGAGGGTTATGCTACTGAATAATGTGGTCCTAATGGAAGCTTAAAACATGGGAGAATTAAGCTTAAACGGGTCAGAACTGAAAGTCAAAGCAAAAGTCAAGCTTTTGCGACTTTCGGTTATAAACTGACCTTAGACTGATAATTTCCGGGTTAGGACTGATGAAACATGTTCTAATATTAATTACCAAGTCATTAGAATGTTAAAATATAATTTAGAACTTCTGTTTTATTAGTTTATAGTATTTTTAAACTTTCTGTCCAGTTTAACCTCATTTGACCCGACAATTAACTAGTCAAACGAAGTAATTAGGAGGTGCCCTTTTAAGGGTTAATCACCTACCTTAATATGGTTCCATAACCACTTTCGTTTCGGTCAGTGGCTGGACCATTTATGATTAAACCGAAAGTCAAAGCTTAATTACGATATGTTTAACTTTTCGGTTTTTAAGCTAATTAAATGGACTAAGCAGGGATTAAAACTCTTACTTAGGGTCCTTGTTATCTTTTCTACACTTGGAATTTTTCTCCTACTGCTTGCAAGCTCCATAAGTGAGTTATTTGAAAATTGTTGCAAATGTGAGTACATGAACTATGAACTAAAGCTCCTTATATACTAAGTTGCAAGCATTTGGATCAATCACAGCTGTAATGGAGGCTCCTAGGATCACCCCAGGTGTCCTAGTGGTATCCTAAAACCGACAACAAACTCCTGGTTTCAGTTTGTAAGGATATAAGGCGGTTAGTGAAGAAACCTGCAGCTGTCCAAAATTCTGCCCAGATACAGGCTTTACGGACTGTAAGCCTGACCCTTTACGATCCGTAACCGATATTGGATTGTATCGCCCAGGTACCCTCCTTACGGACCGTAAGCCTTGGCCCTTGCGGTCTGTAAGAGGCTGATCAGAAAAATAATTTCTTTGGTCTTGACACCTTTGGTCCTTCAACTTTCATAATCGTTCTCAATTATTCCTGAGAGTGTGTTTCAACACAATAAAGTCTCGGATCGAGTAAAAGGTCACTCAGAGGCATAAATTAGCATGTTGACACTTTTAGTCCCTTCGCATACATATTTTTATTATTTGTCAACTTTAGTCCTTCGAACTTAATCTTTTGCATATATGGAGTTTAGGACACGTGTCTTCATATAATTAGACACGTTTTTACGTGGTGTTAAGCCTATAGGCTTATACGGGACCTATACTACACCTACAGGCCTATATGGGTGTTGTATCGTATCCTATAGTATCGTGTCATATTGTATCGTATCATATCGTATAGTGTAGTATAAGTCTCGTATAGGTCTTGTATAGGCATATAGGCCTATATAGGACATAAATCACACCTATAGTGTTATACGGGACCTATACTACACCTATAGGCCTATACGGGTTGTATTTTATCCTATGTTATCGTATCGTATTGTATCGTATCTTATCATATAATGTATAATATAAGTCTCGTATAGGCCTATATATGTGTTGTATCATATCCTATACTTATTATTTTTATTTATTTTAAATAGAAAACTTATTTTTTATAAAAATTTTCTAAAACGATTAATATTGTATAAAATGTTGGTAAAAAAACCTTATATATATGCCCTATATTGGCCAATACATGGCATATATTGGGCATGAATCATATACGAGACTTATACGAGGGGTCCTATACGCCACGTATAGGTCTGTACGCGGCTTATAAGAGCAGCCAAACCAGAACTGACATGAGTCAGACACTGAGTTTGATGTAACCCTAAAAGACAAAAATAGCCCCCAAAGAAAAAGAAACCCTCAGTTAGTTACAATAGCCTTAAAAGTTCGTACTTCATCATCCCAAATTCATCTACAGGTATAAAACCTAAATTCAGTGTTCTAACCAGCGTAAATCGTTAGTGAAATACTGATTATCATATACATCCGACTTCGTCTTCTTCCCAACAATGAATCCCGTTCAAGCTGTGATAAGAGGACGTTTCCGTACCCCTTTACCTTACTCTCTAACATCGAGTTTCTATAAAACTTGATTCGTCTACATGTTCGAATCTCATCACCAGCTTCAAATTTCTTCTACTTCAATTATTTTCTCCTTCCATTAACTGCAATGAGTTCTCTACTATCTTTTAATGGTGGGTGGGTGGGTTAATAAAATACAGTAAAACCTCTATAAATTAATAATATTGGGAACGAGATATTTTATTAATTTAGCGAGATATTATTATATCGATAATTTAATAATTTATTAATTTAAAGTGGTTTTACATATGACCTTTAAATTTCTAAGGGGTTGTTTGTTTACTTCTTAATGAGGCTCTTAATGGTTCAGACCTCTTACTGGTTCAGTACTTAATGGTTCAGACTGTTTGTTCACGAGCAGATGTCTGAATGATTCAGACATTTGTCTCTGAATGGTTAAAAATTATACAAAGTCTGAATGGTTAAGACATCTAATCTGAATTGGTCAGACGTTTGCCTCTGAACGGTTAAGCATGATATAGGCTCTTAATGGTTCAGACTCTTACTGGTTGAGCACTTAATGGTTCAGACCTCTTACTAGTTCAGCACTTAACCATTCAGATGTTGCCAAACAGCCCTAAGTCTAATGTACATTCACAAATTAATTGAATTTGTCAAGTTCATTGTTTTTAATACAAAAAGTTAAGTTCATGATACCAAAAAATAAATTATAAAAACAAGTTTCAATGCATATTTCTTAAGTGCATTGCAAGCGACAACAACTCTTCACAACTTTTTGTTGTAATACGAGAAGACATGCCCCAACTCTCATGTGCAATGAGGAGATTTAAAGACGAACTCAAGATAGATTTGAAATTCAACAAAACAAATAGATTCATTTTTACTAGACAATCTTAGAATTTAGAATTTTTTAGTAACTATTAATTTATAGTTTCGTTGGGACCAATATATATACACTGAGATTTCAAGAAAGTTATTATCTTATTATTTTATTGATTGAGGTCCAATTTTGACTGGTCCTTGTTGAGACTGGAGAAATTATTAATTTTATCGAGGTTATTAATTTATCGAGTATTAATTTATAGAGGTTTTACTGAATGTCACAACTTCAATAAACCAAATGTCTTTAACGTGGGAGTCGGTTAAAATAACTAATGAAAATATTATGGTTTCTATATATAAAAGTGAAAGCATCGAAACCAAATAGGTGATGGAATCTAGTAGATGTGTTCTTGATTTTATTCAACTACAAATTTGTATTGCACCGTGGTGAACTTACAACAATGGGGGAAATGAAAAAGAAAGGGAAGACGTTTTTTGGTTATTTACAAACATTCCTGTGGAATATTTGGGAAAAAAAAAATCTAATTTCAATTTTCTATAATCACCAACCAAACATATTTTATGATGGAATTAATTTGAATTCCTACTTTAATTCCATCAAATTCTCTAAATCAAACGGACAAATTTCAATTCTCTTGAAACACTACAATTATTTCACAAATATTTCGTGAACCAAACGACCTCTTAGGACGAATTCCGAAATTTTTGCTTTGAATATTATATAAGGATTTTAGGTTCTCATAAGCAAGTCATGTTAATTATATCTACTCGTCCATACGAATCTTCTCCATACAGTAAATGTCTTACAGTCATTAAATATCAGGCTTCTTAAGCGTAATTATCTTCATATTGCTGATATGTGTGGCATATTATTGACTGGAAAATATATGCTAAAACCATAAGTTAATAAATAATGAAAGCTAAATGTTATCATGGAAACGATTTTTAAGTAATATTTTGTGATTTAAAGTTAAATGAATAATTGAGGAATTTAAATAAATTGAATAAAATTCGTAAATCTAATTACCATTTACAATATCGTTTAATTTGAATTTCAACTCATTTATAATATTCGAATTAATCATTCATATTGATTATTGTTCTTATGAGTGATTGTTAAAAAGATTTAATATGGTTGGAGGATAAGCATGGTAAAAATACAATATTTTAAAGAGCCAACTTCCGTTTTGCTTCCTTTGGTTTGGTCATTTTAACGGTTTTGCTTCAAACCTTTAAAAATAGTCATTTTACTCCCTGATCTTTGAAGCCTTTTATGATTTCACTCCTCGCCTCTAACTCCATCCATATTGCATATTAATTGAAAGGGTATTTTGGTAATTTTAAGTATAAAATAAGAGGCATTTTAGTCTTTCCCATCCAACCTAAAAAGATATTTTATTATATTATTATTATACATATATAAGACAAAGATACACATCTCCTCTCTCTAATTACTCTCCCTCTTCCTGTCTCTTTCTTATCTCTCCCACAAAATCACCGGTGCTATCTGGTTCAATATCAGTTCCTTCTACAAAATCATCAGAAATACCACCACCACCGCCGCCGCCGCCACTACACCTACACCTTTACCACCACTAACCCACAACCACTACACTTCCACTGTCACCCCCACAACACCCACCATCGCTACACCTCCACTGTTTGATGATTTGTCTTTGAGAGTGTGTCTTATTCGTGGAAGAGATAAGAAAGAGACAAGAAGAGAGAGAGTAATTAGAGAGAGGAGATGTGTATCTTTGTCTTATATATGTATAATAATAATATAATAAAATATCTTTTTAGGTTGGATGGGAAAGACTAAAATGCCTCTTATTTTATACTTGAAATTACCAAAATACCCTTTCAGTTAACATGCAATATGGATGGAGTTAGAGGCGGGGAGTGAAATCATGAAAGGCTTCAAAGATCAGGGAGTAAAATGGCTATTTTTAAAGGTTTGGGGCAAAACCGTTAAAGTGACCAAATCACATAGAGCAAAACGGAAGTTTACTCTATTTTAAATAAAAAAATAGATGGTAAATATTAAAAAAAATTAACTTAACAAAATTTATAACTGTTACATCAATATTCATTTTCAAATACATATCTTGATGAATGTATATGTTAACAAATACATTATACTTTATTCCATTATTATTCAACGTGCAATTCATATGTTTTTTAAGACATTTCTTTTTAATTATTAATTATATAACACTATATTTATCAACCCATGTAATACACGAGGTTGTAACCTAGCGTGTGTGTGTGTATAGCGAGAGAGATAGTTTAAAATACAAAAGTCTCTTAACATGGGGCCGTACACGAACGACAAAATAACGTGCATAATTATGATATAACATGCGTAATTACGGTAAAAACAACCTATGCGCGATTTTGTGTTTTAAACCATGCGCGATTTCTTCTTCATGCGTAATTAGAGTTTGAAATTTATAACGTGCTTAGGTTATAAATGAACACGCATAATTAAGTCGTGTACCATCGCAAGTTAAGAAGCTACTGAAAATTAATCTTCCCATGTATGTATATACACACATATATAGGCTTTTTTCTTAATATGCCACTGATAAAATGTGTCCTGAGCGATAGACCTCCTCATGCCGACTATGGGTTCGTTGATTCCGGTTATAAGCACATTACTTTTTTCGATCGTTTAAAAATACATTATAGGGTAAAGGAACTAGATCGAAAACGGAAAGCAGTTATTAATAGCTGTATAGCACTTTTTTCTTTCTTTTATTATGTTTATTGTTCAAATAATTATTTGTTTGTTAACTTTTTTTAATCTTATTTTAGTACATTGAGCCATAGATAAAATAATCCGGATACGTCCAACCGCTAAAACTACTTGTTTTTATAATATTGTTGTGCATGTCTCGCCTACTAATCCCATCTTTGATTGCGAGTAACCAAATTACAATATGAAGTTTTATGGTATAAGTTATATTAACTAGTTTTTCATTTTAAATTTCATGAGTGTCGGTTTATAAATATGAACACTATGATAGAGGATTCTGTACATTAATTTAAAAGTGTGAGAAGAATGAGAAATATTGTGATGATAACATGTGTTCTCAATCTAAATTAATTCAAAATGACAAACAAGTAATTTTCTTTATTGATTTAATTAATTGACAACCTTCCATAACCGCCACCCTTAATTATAGGAATACGAATTAAGAATTAATCTACGAAGTTGTGTCATCTCGTTCAGAACTGTATAGTGTTATATTTTTTTATATAGTGTTACATAGTGTTATATGGTGCTATATGGTGTTATATAGTGTTATATGATGGATGTATAGTGTTAAATAATGTTATATGGTGTTATATAATGTTATTTTAGAGTTATATAGTGTTATACTGTTATATTTGTCTGATAGCATATCTATGATAGATGTATAGTGTTATATAGTGTTATATAGTGTTACATAGTGTTATATGGTGTTATATGATGTTATATAGTGTTATACGGTGTTATATGCTGTTATATATTGTTATGTAATGTTATATGATAGATGTATAGTGTTATATATTTCTTGTAGCAGTTACATATTTTTAGATTTTTTAGAATGTCCGAATTTTAAAATAAGTTTAAAATTGAATCGCTAGATTTTAGGAGTGAATTGCTAGAATTTAGGAGAGGTTACCTAATTTGAAACATATACAAAGACACTATCACCTCTACGATTTTCAAATCAGTCCAAATAATTAAAACACAATTTATAATTTGGTTCTTATTGATCTCAACCATTAGATCAAAGATCTAATGGTTTAAAACACTTCTCACACTTTTGAATTAATATACACTATCCCTGAGTTTTTTCCTAAAAGGGTGTAGTTGGAAAAATTATTTACCTAAATGGATACTTTGAAAAGTATTTAACAAAATTGGTTTTTTTTTAAACTTACCTTTTCTAACTCCTAATCTTATTGGGTAAAATAATTTCTATTTAAAAACAATATTCTTTAACAAGAGTTAAAAAATAAGTTTCTAATAAAACTAAAAACATACTGTTGGATCATAAAATTTTATAAAAAAGATTTTGAATTTCTTTTTAGTTTAAACATTTTCTTTTGCCTTTATTAAAGCGTTTTTTAATATAAAAGTCTATATTCTTTTATAAATATTAGTTTTCTTACATATACCTTTTTTAACAAATTTTAAAAAAAAATATATCTAACTTTTAAATACATCTTTAAATAATTTAGAATATGTACTTTCCAAGACAATTTTATGAAATAGGAATCAAATAATATGAGTTACAAATGGTTGATTTAATATTCTTAAGAACATTATCTTTAGTAACGATATGATATTTATATTTTTTTTAATAATTAAGATGTATTTATTTATTATGCAAAGTATTAAAAGATTTTAAAAATAGTTAAAACATGAAAAATAAAGGTTTGAATATGTGATAAGACACACACCTCACGCAAAATTCGTGAGTTTAGTTTAGTATAAATAGATTAATTTCCGGTGAACTTACAAACATGTTTAGCTAATTGGTCAGTTTCATGTCAGCCCGACAAGTTCATAGATTAACCCATTTTTTTATTTGACTTATTGATATGTGTTTTATGTCAAAAACTTATTTGGTTGAGTATGTTTCGCGTTGAAAACTTGACCCGCTTAACACCCCTAAATTATTGAATGATATGTGTGACATTTTAAAATGACAACTAACAAACATTTATGAAAAATATTGTTATGTAAGTTCAAAAAATATATGAGAAAGAATATAGACAACATTCTTAAAAAATAGTTAAAAGAAATATAAATAGTAATAAATAATTTAACTAACATGCAAATAATTGTTTCAAAGTCACACGACGTGTTTTTTAGTTGAACTATAATTTTTGTTAAATAACATATTTTTGAAAAGAAATTATTTTATCCAATAAGATTAGAAGTGAGAAAAAACTAGTTTAAAAAAAATCTATATTAGTAATAATTTTCAAAGTACCCATTTAGATAAATAATTTTTTCAATTACACCATTTTAGAAAAAGCTCCACTATCCCTACCCTCATCTATACATATAATAAAAGAAACCAATTTGAGGACACTTGTCATCATATTAGGTCATGTCTTATGGATAATTATAATTTTAGTTAAATCTTTTCTAATTAATTATAGATAAACCTCCTACTAAATATTTATTTAGTTTAATTATTACTTTTATATTTATCTATTTACTTCAAATTCAAACTTAGTTTTCTAATTTGATATTAGAGTAAATTACGATTTTGGCCCCCGTGGTTATATCACTTTTATCCTTTTAGCCCAAAAATGATTTTTTTAACATCTGAGCACTCAATGTCTTTTTTCCTAACCCTTTTGGACCCCAACATCTTTTTTTCTATCTAATTTGATATTAGAGTAAATTACGATTTTGGCCCCTGTGGTTATATCACTTTTACCCTTTTAGCTCAAAAATGAATTTTTTTACATCTGAGCCCTCAACGCCTTTTTTTCTAACCCTTTTGGACCCCAACGTCTTTTTTCTAACCCTTGCGGTTTTAAAGATATAACTCTTTTTATTTGGTATATAAAATTGTATTTATTCAACCCGTATGGTTTTTATAGATATAACTTTTTAGTATTTAATATATAAAATTATATTTATTCAACCCGTGCAATAAAAGAGATTTTTAAAGATATATTATTTTATTATTTAGTATATAAAATTCATTTATTCGACCCGTGTAATACACGGGGTTATAACCTAGTTATTATAATGAAAAAAGGTTGGGTTTTAACTCTTTAACAAAAGAAAAAAAAAATGATTGCTAATTGGCTATGACTACATTCTATGTTTTGGACCCCTGACAAGAAACTCTAGATTCTATGTTTTTGGACCGCTGACAAGAAACTATAGATTCAATGTTTTGGACCGCAATTTTTTGGACCACCTAACAGTAAGTTTTGTCTATGTTTGAATCTTCATTTAGAAAATACATATTCAACTTTTTACTTCGATTTAAATGCTATTATATCATATAATCTAGTAAATGACTAAAATAAAGACTGGTTCATTTATTTTGCTGATTTAGCAAATAAGAAAACAACCGAGAGAGAATTAAATTTAACTACATTACTTATATGTTTGTATCATATTGGCTAACACTTAATTACATGGATAATCCATGTAATTTATGCGGTATATACATTTCATTGATTGGGTATTTTTCATAATAAAAAACAAATCCGATAGGGTTTCCTTTCTTATTAGAAAACCAAAAACAAAAATAAAACCCTCCAACATCCTATATACCATGCCCCACTATGCATGGTAGGGGTTCGTAGAGCGAAAGCAACCATTGTCGTCACTGAGGCGACCATAAATTTAGAACGGTTGTGATGTCACGGTACATATTTGCTAAACTACGTACCGTTTCTCGTTTTGGGATCCAATCATGAAACACAAAGTTTAACCAACAATTGAATGATGACGATTCACGATGTATCTCCTTCAAACTCCAAACCGAGTGGGTTCTTGGGAATTCGGTAATTGGGGCTAGATCTACCCTTAATCTTTGCGCTCACTTTTCAATTTGTTTCAAAGTGTGCGCCAGGCATCCAAGCGCTCACTTTCTATTTGCTAATCACACAAGTCACAAGTTAGGTCCTGACAATGAGTCATGGGCCTTGGAATGATTTATAAATGATAGGGTGATCCGGACTCATGACTTATTGGAGGTCCGGGTTACATAGAACTTGGATCTGATTATATAGAAAGCTTGAGGATAATTGTTAAATTAAATGAAGTTTATACGATTGGTATAGTATATAATATATATATTTTTATCAAACCCAACAAGCTTTTATTTTTGAATTTAAAACAGAAAGGACTATTTAACATTTTGTCATCTTCTTTTTGTTTCTACACTCTACTTAATTTTGGAGGGGCCAACTTTTTTTGGTTTTATTGTGTGACATTCTATATATAAGAGAAACTTAAGAGTTGCTTTATTGTGCGACATTTTATATACAAGAGAAACTTAAGAGTTGCTTTCACTAAGAAGTTGCTATGTACGAAGAAGAAGTGGTGATAATCGGGGCAGGGATCAGCGGGCTAGCAACGGCCCTCGCCCTTCACAAGAAAGGGATCAAAAGCATAGTAATGGAGAGATCAGAAACTCTGAGGAACAATAGCGGAACAGGGATTGGAATCCGGCCAAACGGATGGCGAGCTCTGGATCAGCTTGGCGTCGCGGATATCCTCCGTCGCACCGCTATCCCTTTTCAAAGGTCTCCTTTTGCTGATAGTTAGTTTTCACTTTTCAAAATCATTACAATTATATAAAGTTCTATATGATGAATAATATGCAGCAGTAATTAACATATCAACAAAACTTAAAACAAAATAGGAATAAGTTTAACAATAAAAATACAAGAAATGAGTTCAAGTTGAAAGGTAACTGAGCGAAAGAAATTCACAAATGATCGAAAAATCGATTTAAAAAATGAAATAAGATATTTACTAATTTTCCTTAAGAGGCATATGTCTCTATCAAGTGGGCTAGTCGTATTCATGTAACTTTGAAGTAACTAAGCGAAAGAAGTTCACACGATTAACATATGTCCCTATAACCATCTATTAAAAAAATATGTTTTGTAATTTTCATTTAGGTTAAAAGAATCATTAACGAGTTAATTTGTCACATTTATGATTCCGTGATCTTAAACATCGACTATCATGTTAGTCAATAATTGGTATATATCCTCAATAAAGAGTTAATGATGCTAATATGCAATGGTACTTCATGTCTTTGTATAGGGAAAGAGTCGTATCGCTTGATGGAGGGAGAAAACAAGACATCTCATTGTAAGTTCTATGAGCTTAGAAACTTAGCGAATGACATTCTAAAATGTTTTTACTTTTAAGTTCTTACGTATTTATGATTTTGATCTAATGTGACAATAAAGTTGAATGGCCTATTGAATTATATGCTAGTAACATTTTGAGGGTGTGATAAGGCTTAGGGATTATTAGATCCTGAGTTTCAGGGGCGCAGATTCTAGTGGGCGGGAGGGTGCGGCCGACCCCCCGAACTTTTCACTCAGTAGTGGAGAGTATGTAATTTTCATATAGAAATTTTTGGGTATATACGTGTTCGACCCCCCGGTTTTATAGAAATTTTTGGATATATACGTTTTTGACCTCTCGGTCGGAAATCTCAAGCTTCGCCACTGCTGGGTTCGATTCCCACAAGAGGGTTTTTTTCTCAAATTTATTGGGTTTCCTCCTGAATTGGTGTAGTGGAGATGGATATGATCGGGTGGTTCTGCTGGTGGTACGATGATACTCCAGTGGTCCGCCAGTGATTCAAATTTGCCACTAAAAAAACAATAAAGTTGAATGACGTATGAAGCGCTATTTTTGATAAAACTAAGAGTTGAACTTACCTTGGGCCTGACGAAGACCTGCCCCTCATTCTTTTCGCTTCATATAACTTCGTAGTGTTAATTTTATAAAAAATCTAATTTTTTTATGTAGTGTAAACTTTTGGGCTTTCAGAGTCCGGGCCCTCTCATTTAACAGAAAATTAAGTTCAGCATCCGCTAATGCTAAGAGAATACTAGAGGCCATATACTCTTCCCCATACTCAAATTTGAGGGAAAATCTAAGATTTTGTTTATCTTTACTTGGACGTTAGATTCCCCATCCCCTTCTCCCATACCCTAAATTAAGTGAAAAACTTCTTTTTGAATTGCCACACACTATATATATATAAATATATAGGGTCTAACAAGTGGAAAACTAAAGTAAACTTTCATATTTGGGTTCAGTATTTATCATCTGACTCATATTTTTTAGTGGTTGTAAGTGAAATAAAATATTATTTAGTTGATTTATAAATCTATATTAAAAAATAGAATTTCTATATCTCTCATATTAATAAATAAAAAATAAGTATCAGTTTTTGAAAATATTTTATTATTTGAACATGTATTTTTATGATTTATATTGATATTCACGTATTTTGTTATAAATATTAATAAATGAGTAAATTACTTTTTGAGTCCCTGTCTTTTATTAGTTTTAACCACTTGAGTCCAAAATAAAAAAGTTTAACATCTTAAATCCCTAACCGCTTATTTTATAACGCTTTGAGTCCAATTTTTAACACTTGTACTTTTGATTTTTGACTCAAGTGGTTAAAACCACTAGAACACAGGGGCTCAAAACGTTATAAAATGAGCGGTTAGGGACTCGGAATGTTAAACCTTTTGATTTGGACTTAAGTGGTTAAAACCACTAAAACACAGAGACTCAAAAAGTTGTTTCTTCTTAATAAATTTATTATATTTGACATATATGTAATTTCCTGAAAACTAATTTCTTTATAATTGAACATGTCCCCCAAGTATTCTCCGCCTAGACCGAATACTCTCAATTCCCCGTTCAACTGACTAGGGAGCTTCTAGTGACTTCTACAACCATGCTTCTAAGTAAAAAGTCCACTTGTTTACATAGTAGATTTATATAATAAAACTAAGGGACTAATTACTAAGATGACAAAACTCTAACACGACACATCCGATCTACGAGTGTAAATTTCTAATACGCACAAAAAATGCCACAAATCTAAGATGAATTTAATGGGTTTAGGTTTACTGTATACGAGTTTAAGTCATAGTGAATTCGTTTAGTTAAATGGATTGTGTTAGTGTCAACATGTAGGGTTGAAGATTTGACAACATTTTATTGTTTGTGTATTGAGGTATCATTTTATCCTTTTCCCCACAAACTTAAGGGCTAATTATTTTTATTGTTTGTGTATTGAGGTATCATTGTGTTGGTGAAACACGTTGCTTGCGAAGGAAGGATATTATAGACACTCTTTATGCTGCACTTCCACCTACCACCGTTAAGTTCAGTTGCCAACTTGATTCTATAGAATTAGACCCACTTACTACTAAACCAATTCTTAGGTTCATCGATGGAAGCTCAATTATCACTAAGGTATTAACCAAATCTAAACAATCTTGGCTAGTTTTGCAAGTCACTACATGATTTCATTAGAATAACAATGCCTCTTGGTTGTTGTAGGTTGTAATTGGTTGTGATGGTGGCAAGTCGATCGTTTCAGATTTCCTTAACCTCAAGCCTACAAAGATGTTCCCGATATTTTCAGTTAGAGGCTTAACTAACTACCCACATGGTCATCCCTTCGGCCACGAGTTTACGAATTTCATGAAAGATGACATGCATGTGGGTAGAGTTCCGATTGACAATAACACGATTTATTGGTTCTCTTCACAGCCATACATTCCTAAAGGTCTTTTTATCATCTTGAAATATTAGATATTGTTAATTAACTGTTTATATTAATAGAAGTACATTGAGAAGTACGATGTATAATATAAAGTAAACCCTAATAAAGATATTCTCTTTGATTATAACTATGATGAACAGATGAAGGAATTTGGAAAAATCCCGAGGTAATACGACAATACGCCATAGAGTTGCTAGGCAACTTTCCCCATGAGATTCAAGAAATGGCTAAGAACGCAGACATTAACTCATTGTCGTTTACACACTTAAGATATCGTGACCCGTGGGACATACTAGTGGGGACATTTTCTAGAGGAACAGTGACAGTTGCTGGTGATGCTATGCATGTCATGGGTCCATTTATGGGGCAAGGTGGCTCTGCAGCACTAGAAGATGCGGTTGTGTTGGCTAGAAATATGGCTCAAGCGGGTTTGAACCATATTCAGAGTGGAAGTAATGTCATTGTCCATAGAGTTGGGGAAGCATTTAACAGGTTTGTAAGAGAACGAAGGGTCAGAGTGGTTCGATTGTCGTTGCAAGCTTACCTCATTGGCATGATGTTGGGTACTTCTTCGCACCTAAAGAAAATAATATGGACCATATTGTTAAATTTCTTCTTTCCGAACCAAAAGAGTCATATGGATTATGATTGTGGTGATCTTTGATGTGTTCAAAGATATTTATGCTTTTTTTTCATTAATATATTGCAAAACATTTTAGTATAAGGTGCAAAGATACAAATGAATAATAAGTTGTGTGATATGATTACAAGTTTGATGATATACATACTCTTTACTTAGACATTAAGGTGTACTCACTTGGACCCTTTGTGATGTTGGGTTGAAAGAACGGTACCGTGGGGAACACCACACTATGATGTGCGACCCCCACGAGTAGTTATCACACTCGGGGTTGTGACGTTGTGGGGATGGAGACATTGAAGAATTTTCATTTTTTTACTTTTCTTTTATGTTTTTGAGGATAAATAGGAAACACTATAATGTAGATAACTGAGAGATATACAACAAAAATACGTACAACGGGGTTCAAACATTATCTCGAACACCGGGGAATGTAGCACAAGACAATCTTGGATTCTATGGTATTTTTTTATGAGAGGCAACAATGAAAGTCTTACACCAAAATAATATAACTTTGCTTAGAATAAGGAAATGTACGTCTAAAGATCAAGCAACAAGTTGGCATGCCTATTATCAAATAATTGACTACAAAAGTTTTGAGCAACTTCCACATTAGCATATGTCAACTAAAACGGGAGAGTATTATCCACCTTATATCTGCTTTCTTTCACTAGGTCTTGTCTTGTCATGCTGAATTTTTAATGTAAATTTTTCAATAAGACAACATAACTAACCCGACAACCAGGGGTGAAAATATGTGCTGCATTCTTTTCCCTTAGCTATGGTTTTGTCTCACTTGTTGCAACCAATATTGTTACCGAGCAACAAGTTACATAAAAACACCCTTCAAGTAAAACAAAAAAACATATATAAACCAACATAGAAAATAAAAAATATACAGGTAATCATCATTTGACCAATCTTAATCCGACCTGTCTTCATATGGATCAAAGCACGGATGATCCTATTTATTATAATTCTAATTGTCTTTACCAGGACCATTATGATTACATACTTAACGTCTAAATCCTCGTCTGGAATCTATTCGTCATAGCCTTCAACCTCTTTACAACCAGAATGTTGTCCGCTTCAACCCCTGGAACGTTGTGCGATTCGACCACATAGCATTATCTGGTTCGACCACTGGAACGTTTTCAAGTATAACTTGTGGAGGCGGTTTTAAAATCTAGAAAATATTACCATATTGATTATTCGGGTTGTTTGTGTCCACTTTTTCCAAAGGGATTTAAAGGGGTTGGAAGATAGAGATGCTTGAAGTGTCTTTATAAAAGTTAGTTTCATCTATACTATACTATACTATAATGCATAACGGAGGGGCATTTTAAGATATCCAAAAAAAATAAGAATTTTTTTTCCCTGAATGCATAATATACAACCCTTAAATGAGGGAAAATTAGTCTTTTAAACACTAATTACATTTTATTCCCTTCGTCTTATTACACTTTAATCCCCCATTTTTAACCAAATTATGGAGAACTAGTTTTTTAAATGGCCATAACCTTTACGTACATTAATATATATTTTTTTTAAATTGCAGCATAAAAACAAGCATTTTATTCTCTTTAATTTGAGTATAGTATTGCTATAATTGTTGACACAATAATTGTTTTAATTTAAAATCTTGATATATTACGTGATTAATAGCGTCTACGGGTGAACAATAACTGAATTGTTAACCAAATCTGAACTGAAAATAGAGGAAACCAAACTGAAATAAAAAAAACCGAATTAATTGAAAGCTGATTAACCGAATTAATAAAAAACCAGACATCGCCTGTTTTTTTTTTGTACCCCCGTTTAACCAAAATTAACTAAACTAAACTGAACAATCCATAATCTATACATTTCATAGATTTTATACCTCCAGTTCATGAATTTTCAATTAAACGAAACAAAATCTAATATAATAAACAAAAAACCGTCAAATTATAATAAAATAGCCATGAAAAATGAACAAGCATTTCCATCACATAGTATTTTTAAAGGGGCCTTAAAACACCGGACTTTGATTTGGGCGATGCAAATTTCATTTCAAAATTAAAACCTACGCGGCTTTGACTTGAGTGGTCCAAATTTCATTTCAAAATTCAAAAGCTTTTCTTCATTTGTTCGCATCTCTCATGCACTCCCTCTTTTTCTTTCTAGGGCTTAAGACAATGAAGACGAGAAGCGACTTAAACGCAACGATTAGTGTCACTATCGTTTATATGAGTCCAGGGGTTAGTTAGTAATATTGAGAAGTAGAGGGGTTATAATGTTAAATGTGTAATAAGTTTAGTTAGTTGTAATAGTTGTTAGTATGGGCGGGAAAATCAGTTATAAGCAACTGTATGTAACTGATTTGTTAGTGAATGAATTAGATTGGTTTGTGTGTTCTCTTCTCTATTGTTCTTCTCACTTTCTGAGCTAACAATTTGGTATCAGAGCTACCCATCCTCAATTAACTCTTGATTTCAACAAAATCGTCCGATTCAAATCATTGAATTAATCAACTGTTCGGCTAAACTCTGTCCATTTTGTTTCAATCTCACGAATTGATCATCTTTCGATCAATTTGATTTCAAAACCCTAATCATGGCAACTAGAAGCCAAACTTTGGAACAGAGGATGCAAGAACATGAAAGTTCGATGAACCAATTTGCTGAGAATCTTGCAGCCATAAAAAATCAAATGGAAGCACAAACGACTGAAGTTTTGCAGAGTATTCAATCGATGGGAGTTAATCAAACTACGGGCAGTAATCATGGACCTACGAATGGGAACTCTTACAACAGTTTTAATATAGGCTAACAAAGATGGATTTCCCCAAATTCAATGGTAAAAACTTAGAAGGATGGCTTTGTAGAGTTGAACACTTCTTTGTGATAGATGAGACTCCAGAACACTTGAAGATTCGATATGCGATTCTACATACGGAGGATATGGCAGTTTTATGGCATCAATCTTTTGTGCAATCAAAGGAGGAAGTATCAAGGGTATGTCTTGGAATGAATATAAGAATTTCATTACTGCTAGATTTGGTAATTTCTTAAGGAAAGATGCTTTGGGGGCTTTGGATTCTTTGAAATAAACAGAAACATTGAAAGAATTATGTCAAGAATTTGATTTAGCTTTAACAAAGGTCTCAAGCTTTGATGAGTATGCGCTCAGTTTATTTTTAAGGGCTGTGAGGCCAGAAATAGGTTTTCCTGTGAGATTGTTGAGGCCATCTAGTTTACCTGAAGCATACATGCTAGCTAGAATGCAAGAAGTGTCTCTTAATGATATATAACCTAGTAACCATAAAGGTGTCATGAAAGGATCCTATTTTGCAAGAAACTTAGAATATCAGAATAAGCAGTATCCTATTACTGACTCTTCTAATTTGCCTTTGTTACCTGCACCATTCAATAAACCAAAACCTCTGAATTCCAGAACATTAACCCATAAAGAAATAGAGGAAAAAAGGGCAAAAGGAGAATGTTTTGGTTGTACTGAGAAATATGCACCAGGACATATGTGTAAGAATAAACAGTTGTTTTCAATTGAACTAATTGAAGTGGTAGATGATGATAAGGTGGATCTTAGTGAGATTATGTCACAAGAATTACAAGAGCTGAAAATTTCTTTAAATGCAATAATGGGGGTACCTTCTTTTTCAACTATGAGGGTAAAAGGGTCAATTGGTACAAAGATTCTCCACATATTAGTAGACTCTAGTTCTACTCATAATTTTTTGAACATAAACCTTGCTAAGAAGATGAAATGTCCAATGAAGGAAGTAGGAACTTTGAGCATTACCATTGTAGATGGAAATGAGATGTCTTGCACTCAGTTATGTGAAAATTTTCAATGGGTAATGCTGAATAACTGGTTCTATGCAGATGTGATGTTAATACCTCTAAACAATTATGATATGGTATTAGGGGTTTAATGGCTACAAACTCTTAATGATATTATGTGGAACTTTAGGAAGTTAACTATTAAGTTTAAAGTGGAAGATAAGTGGATAGAGTTGAAGAGACTAGATTCTAGCACGATTTCTTTGTGCTCTGCAGAAAAAATGGAAAGTTTGGTCAAGGGAGACGAGACTATAGCAACTGTGCAGTTGTTTAGCTTACAAATGAAGGGTCAAGATTCTTTACAACATGAAACTAATGTACATGAAGAAAGCAAAGATACCTCTAAAAAATTATGATATGGTATTAGGGGTTTAATAGCTACAGACTCTTAATGATATTATGTGGAACTTTTGGAAGTTAACTCTGAAGTTTAAAGTGGAAGATAAGTGGATAGAGTTGAAGAGACAAGATAGCACGGTTTCTTTGTGCTCTGTAGAAAAAATGGAAAGTTCGGTCAAGTGAGATGAGACTATAGCAACTAGGCAGTTGTTTAGCTTACAAATGAAGGGTCAAGATTCTTTTCAACATGAAACTAAGGTACACGAAGAAAGCAAAGATACTGCATTAGAGAGTCTGTTACAAAAATACAAAGACATATTTGAAGTTCCTGTCATATTACCTCCACAAGAGATTGTGATCACAAGATTATCTTAAAAAATGAACATGTAACTATTAATTAGAAAGCTTATAGATATCCTGCTGCTCAGAAGGATGTGTTAGAAAAGTTAACTCAGGAATTACTAGATATAGGGGTAGTTAGAAACAGTAAAAGTGCATTTCATCTCCTATAGTGTTGGTCAAGAAAAAATGATAGATCTTGGAGGTTCTGTGTAGACTAAAGGCAACTTAATGAGGCTACAGTCAAGAATATATTTCCTATTCCTTTGATTGAAGAGTTGTTGGATGAGTTAGGAGGGGCTAGAGTTTTTTCTAAGCTAGATTTGAGAGCTGGGTATCATCAAGTGAGAATGGATGAAAGAGATATTCATAAAACCGCTTTTAGAACTCATCAAGGGTTGTTTGAATTTTTTGTTATGCCTTTTGGCTTAACAAATGCCCCTGCAACATTTCAAGCCCTAATAAATTCTACTTTCAAAGCCTTGATGAGGAAGACCACATTGGTTTTCTTTGATGATATATTAGTCTATAGTCCTGCAATGGCTCAACATATCTTGGATCTAGAATAAGTGTTGCTTTTGTTGAGGAAACATTCTTTAGTAGCTAAGAGATCTAAGTGTTCATTTGGGGTAGCTTCAATTGAGTATTTGGGCCATGTTATATCAGGAAAATGGGTTCAAACTAATCCTTTAAAGATTGCAGCAATACAAAATGGCCAGTTCCGGTTAAATTGAAACAATTGAGAGGATTTTTGGGTCTGGCAGGATATTACAAAAGATTTATATAGTCTTTTGGAGTTATGGCAAGGCCTTTGACTGAGTTATTAAACAAAGATGCATTTAAGTGGTCTGAGATAACTCAACAAGCATTGATCAGTTAAAAATAGCTCTTGCATCTGCTCCTGTGCTAGCATTACCAGATTTTGAAAAAGAATTTGTAGTGGAGACTGATGCCTCTTCTAAAGGAATGGGAGCAGTTCTAATGTAGGAAGGGCATCCTTTGGCATTTATTAGTAAACCATTATCAACTAGACAACAGTTACTTTCAGTGTATGAAAAGGAGTTATTGGCAATATTGATGGCAGTAAAACAATGGCACCATTATCTAGTTATAAAAAGTTTGTAACCAAGACTGGTCATAAGAGTTTAAAATATCTTTTGACTCAGAATATTACCACTCCTTTGCAGCAGACTTGGTTGGTTAAGGTAATGGGTTACACATACGAAATTTGTTACAAGAAAGGTAATGAAAACATGGTAGCCGATGGGTTGTCAAGAGAATAAAGGATTGAGTTTTATAGACCCTATGTTATTGCAGAGAATAAAGGATTCTTAGGAGATAGACAGTCATTTACAGTTGGTGATTCAAAAATTAAAACAAGGGCAGATTATTGATAAGGTATCATGAGATGGGCAGCTACTTAAACGGAAAGGAAAGCTATAGGTTGGAAATGATTTGAAGTTGAAAACATATATATTGCATCTTTTTCATAAGTCACCTATAGGAGGGCATCCTGGGCATATACCTACTCTAAACAGATATAAAGCTTTTTGTTATTGGAAAGGGTGTTCTAAACAAGTGTATCATTTTGTTAAAGAATGTCATGAAGGTCAGCAAGCTAAGTATGAGTCGGTTGCAAGCCCTGGATTGTTGCAGCCACTACCTCTACCTACACATGTTTTTACAGATATTTTTATGGACTTCATATCAGGATTTCCTAAAGTTCAAGGTAAAGAGACAATATTGGTAGTAGTGGATCGATTGACCAAGTATGCCTATATTATTCCTCTAAATCATCCTTATACTGCACCTATGGTAGCTCAATTGTTCTTAGATTGCGTGTTTAAACTACATGGTTGTCCCGCGACCATTGTTTTTGATAGAGATTCCTTGTTTTTGAGTAAATTTTGGAAGGAATTCATGAGGCTAAAAGGAGTTCCGTTATCCTATTCAACTGCATATCACCCTCAGAGTGATGGTCAAACTGAAGTGCTTAATCGATGTCTAAAAGCTTATTTGATGTGTATGTGTATGCATAATCCAAGTCAATGGCTTAAATGGTTGAGTTTAGCTGAGTGGTGGTATAATACAACCTATCATTCATCTATCAAAACCACCCCTTTTGAAGCATTGTATGGTTTTCCACCCATACTGCATATTCCCTACATTGCTCATGATACAAAAGTTGCTGCACTAGAGGTTTTACACAGGGATAAGGAAGCTATGATTAATCAATTGAAGCAATTATTAACGCAGGCAAGGCATCGAATGAAACAATATGTGTTGATCAGGTCTGCTTAAACATAATGGAAAACATGTAAATCATACCTATTACAACAGACAGGCCAACAGTGTCACACCCCGACCACGTAGGACAACAAACCGTGGCGGAAACGTTGGGGAGTGTTGCAACAGAATAATTGTTTCACAACCATGGATACAAAAAAAGTGTTTCGTTTTATTGATAGTATTAAACATTACATTGTCTTAACATAGAATAAACAAGTTTTACATCGTCTATCACTATTATTATGTCACTAAGGCCTCATCCAGATCCTAGGTGACGCATGCATCCTAGTAGTCATTCAAGCATCAATACCTGAAACATATGTAAAAACTTAGTCAGCAAAGAAATGCTGGCGAGTACATAGGTTTTATAGGAGTATCGGATTCATGGCTCGTTTATATGTTGCAGTACATCGTTAGACTACAAGAGTCAAAATACAAACCTCGTTTTGAAAAGCGTATTGCAACATAAGTAACCAACTCAAATCAAATTGGTTATAGTTTATAAAATCTCGTAACCATGATTCTTAGCCCAAAAACATTTGTTTTAGTAAAATAATTCGGAAACATCTCGTAAAAACTCGTTAATAAAACTCGTATGGTTTATATCGTTTCGAAACCTCGTTGTGTGATATCGTTTCGAATCGTTTTCCCAAGTGAACTAAATAGTGACACGCAATGTAATATGATAGAATCACTTATATATAAGAAGTACCAGCGGCGTATCTACCATGATTCTAGCATACTACACTCGTTCCATTATCTAATCACTACCCCAAAACCAATCGTTTATCCAAATCGTTTATCTCGTTTAAATCGTCTCAAATCGTTTAACTCGTCCCAAAATCGTATTCGTTTTAATAGTGAAACTACTTTTGGTCGTCTCGTTAACAACATTCAAACCTTCGTGACTCGTCTAACTCGTTTCTCGTTTCGTATTAACAAACCACCAAAGGGTAAGTTAACAATCATCAGATTCAGTCGTTACCCACAACCCCCACACACAACCCCCACCTAATACTGGTCGGCTTGATCAATGCTAATGAATGTCATTCGTTATGTAACTACAACCAACAAGTTCGTTCACTTTATCGAAATCGTTCTTAGTTTAGTAAAAGTCGTTTTAATCGTTTTTGAAATCCTCGTTTAAACTTTGAAAACATTTCGTACATATGAATCACCCCAAAACATTTAAAAACAGTAAAATAGGGGAACTATGTACTCACATGTAGTGCAAAGTATCCTTGATCAAATAGAACTTCAACAAACTCGAGCAAACCAGAGAAATCAAGTAGTTCCTAGTAATCGAACCACTAGTCAAACAATAGACGCCTAAATCGGAAGATCGGATAGAATGAGGTCTTGTAAATCAAATGAGTGTTGGAACTCATGTGATATGGTTTAACAAGGCCTACATCCTAAATCGGAACATAACCTAAGTGCTTTCGACCCATCGCAACCCATTAAGGTAGCTTACGCTACTTAAACGCGTCGTGCACGCAAAAGTGCGTTCGAGACGTCTAACTGGTCCTATGACATGTATTATATGCCCATACATGTTTAATTATGTTACATAATCAGTTACGTGTCAAAAGATTAAGTTACATATGCTTAATTACCAATTATGTATGAAAAGGGTATTTTGGTAATTTACCAAGGGCACATAAACTACTTATCATGCGACTAATCAAACCTAAGTGACCATAAGGTATAACCCCGGAAGGTTATTCCCTATGCTACTATGGTCACTAAACGTGTTTGGTCGGATCCTAATGATCAACCAAACGGGTCGTGTTCGAAAGTCTAAGCGGGTGTTTAGTCCGCTTGACTTACGACTCTACACAAGCACTAAACTAACAAGTGACGAGCTAAACGTGTCGAAACATGTTTAGTTAAGTTAGAAAACAGGTTTTGATATCAAAACAAACGGTTTTGATATCCTAGAGTAGTTTGGTTACAAAATACGCGAGAAAACGCATTTTGGCCGAAAATACGACTCGTCACTGAGCCTAGATAACGTGGTAATCAGTAGGTAAAGTCACTAGGGACTATAACCATCGTGATTACGCTCACGTTATGAAGTTCAAACGAACTTTGCGTTGACCATAAACTGGTCAAAGCAGAAAGTCAAACACAGTTTGACTTTAACGCTAAAACGAATGAAAAACGCGAAAGAATACTTACAGAAGGTCCCCGCAAGTTTGATTTTCCAAGTATTCTCAGGTATGAGGTGATGGAACACCCCAACTTAGAGAAATCTCAGAAATCAAGTGGGGAAGAATGAGGTTGGGTTGGGTATTTATAGGAAATCCACACTTGTTAGGATCGTTTCTTGGAAATCGAGCTTTGATCCTAGCCCTACACATCACACCCACTGATTTGAATACCATGGGAGCCTTCAAACCAGCCCATAGATTGCTCAAAACCAAGTGCATAAGTGTGTAACAGCTGGAAATGGCTGGAAAACACATTCTGCTGATCTGGGAGGTCCTTACGGACCGTAAGCCTTGTGCAGATCAGCCAAGTTTGAAAAATGGCAGAACAGGCCCCTGCAGCCCCAAACTTGATTTTTAAGCATTTTTGGCACGTTTAAACCCCGTTAACCCCATTTTAAGGCTCTAAAATGAAGTTAAAGTATAGGGGAACTTGAAATATGCTCAAAAATATCTCGGATGTCAGCTCGTTTGGTCGTACGATCGCGTTGTTCGGTTAATTACGACGGGAGTCGTAATGAACGCAAAAACGATCCAAATTGCGCGACGAATGGATTTTTATTATGCCAAATACTAAAACATAAAATTTTAATGTTTACATAAATTTTTGGATGTCCGGATGTATTCAGAACGTAAGATAGGCGCGAAAATGCAAACTTGTGCACTTTTTGACGCTTTTAGTCCCTATTGATCAATAAAGTTTATTTTAGCATACCGAACCCTTCAAAGCCTATTTCTAAGCTATGTAAAGGTTATTTAGGGTATGTTTAACTTATGATCAAGTTCCGGAGTGTTGTTACTATACAAATCGGTATAATTTCGCAATTTGACACAAATAGTCCCTGCGATCGAACAAACTTATTTTCGACACACCAAACCATCCAAAACTTATTTCTAAGTTATGTGGAGGTTATTTAAGGTATGTTAAGCCTATTTCACTATTCCGGAGTTTTTGTTGCATTAAACTGGTTATATTTACGCATTAGTGCGCGTATAACCTTCTAGAAAGCGATTTAGAGCTTGAAATTGGAATCGAATCGAATTGTAAAATCACCAAACACAAATACACACAAAACACATATAATAAAACCAAAGCACATTGTTTTAATAATAATCAACATTGTTTTTCATCGTACAGAGATTACAGAGCACAGTTGTCACAGTCTCCCCTACTTCAGGAAATTTCGTCCCGAAATTTTAACTAGAGGAAGCTTGTGGAAACAAATGTGGATATTTGGTCATCATCTGATCCTTACGTTCCCAAGTAAATTCTGGGCCACGTTTGGACTCCCAACGAACTTTTACCAAATGAATCCGTTTGTCCTTCAACTGCTTGAATGTACGGTCCACTATCCCCACGGGTTTCTCGACAAAGTGCATCGTATCATCGATTCGGATCTCGTCGAGAGGTATGTGAAGATCAGCGTCAGCTAAACACTTTCGCAAATTGGACACGTGAAAAGTCGGATGAATATTTCCAAGCTCTGGAGGTAGCTCTAGTCGATAGGCAACTTTCCCAATTCTTTCCACGATCTTGAATGGTCCCACATATCGAGGTGCAAGTTTTCCTTTCTTTCCAAATCTCACGACTCCTTTCCAAGGTGAAACCTTGAGTAGGACACGGTCTCTGACTTGAAATTCTAAGGGCCTGCGTCCTAAATCCGCATAACTCTTTTGACGGCTTCTAGCTGTCACAAGATTATCGCGAATTTTCTTGATTTTGTCCGTTGTTTCCAGAACGAGCTCAGGTCCAGTAAGCTGAGCTTCACCGGTCTCGTTCCAACAGACAAATGAACGACATTTTCGACCGTAGAGAGCTTCGAATGGTGCCATTTTGATGCTAGCATGATAACTATTGTTGTAAGAGAACTCGATCATCGGCAGATGAGAATCCCAATTACCACCAAAGTCTATCACGCATGCTCTAAGCATATCCTCCAAAGTTTGAATCGTCCTCTCAGATTGACCATCTGTTTGGGGATGATAAGCAGTGCTTAGATTTAGTTGGGTTCCCATAGCAGATTGCATGGTCTTCCAGAAATGAGATGAAAATCGAGCATCACGATCAGAAATGATATCCAAAGGAACACCATGTCGTGAAACAATCTCATCAACATAAATCTTTGCAAGTTTATCAGCAGATAGGTCCTCGCGAATCGGGAGAAAATGAGCTGACTTCGTTAATCGATCGATAACAACCCAAATAGCATCATGACCTTTAGAAGTACGCGGTAGCTTAGTGATGAGATCCATCGCAATGCTCTCCCACTTCCAAACTGGTATCTCTGGTTGTACAAGCAAACCAGAAGGTCGTTGATGTTCAGCCTTGACCTTAAGACAAGTTAGGCATTTCGATACGTACAAGGCAACATCTTTCTTCATACCAGGCCACCAGAACTTAGTACGAAGATCCTTGTACATTTTATCAGCACCAGGATGGATAGAATATCGAGACTTGTGAGATTCGTCCATCACTAGGGTGCGGAGATCGTCTTGTTTCGGGACCCACAAACGATCCTTGAAATAAAGCAAACCATCGCTTTTTGCTTCGAGTTTAAGCTCAAGCTGATGTGGTAATTCCATAACCATCAAATTCTGTGAAACACAAAATTGCTGAGCTTGAAGAACACGAGATTGAATATCAGATACAACTTGGACAGAGTGAAGCTTGACTCGCTCTTTTCGACTAAGCGCATCGGCCACGACATTCGCCTTACCAGGATGGTAGCGAATCTCGCAATCGTAATCGTTCAAGAGTTCAACCCAACGTCGTTGCCTCATGTTCAGCTCTTTCTGATTAAGAATATGCTGGAGACTTTTGTGGTCCGTGAAAACCACACACTTCGTTCCATAGAGGTAGTGTCTCCAGATTTTAAGCGCGAACACCACAGCTCCTAACTCAAGATCATGAGTCGTGTAGTTCTTCTCGTGGATTTTCAGCTGTCTAGATGCATATGCAATAACTTTACCTCGTTGCATGAGGACGCAACCAAGGCCTAAGTTGGATGCATCGCAATAGACAATGAAATCATCGTTTCCCTCGGGCAGAGATAGAACAGGAGCATTACATAACTTCCGCTTTAGCGTTTGAAATGCTTCTTCTTGTTTGGGTACCCACTCAAAAGGCTTATTCTTCTGAGTCAAAGTAGTGAGTGGAACCGCAATTTTTGAGAAGTTAGAAATGAATCGACGATAGTAACCAGCGAGGCCAAGAAAAGATCGAATCTCTGTAGGTGTCGTTGGCGTACTCCAATCCTTAATAGCAACAATCTTGGATGGATCCACATGAATACCTCGCTCATTGACTATATGACCCAGAAATTGAACTTCTTTAAGCCAGAATTCACACTTGGAGAATTTAGCGAAAAGTTGTTCCTTCTTAAGGAGTTCCAACGTTAAGCGAAGGTGTTGCTCGTGATCGGCTCGAGTCTTCGAATAAATGAGAATATCGTCGATGAACACAATAATGAACTTATCTAAATAAGGTTTACAGACCCTATTCATTAAGTCCATAAAGATAGCTGGAGCATTCGTCAAACCAAAAGGCATGACTGTGAACTCGTAATGCCCATATCTCGTGCGGAAAGCAGTTTTGGGGATATCTTCTTCGAGATCACGAAGTTGATGATACCCAGAATGCAGATCGATCTTAGAAAAACATGAAGCACCTTGCAGCTGATCGAAAAGATCATCAATTCGAGGTAGGGGATATCGATTCTTGATGGTAAGCTTGTTAAGCTCACGATAATCGATACACATTCGAAAAGACCCATCTTTCTTTTTCACGAAAAGGACAGGAGCTCCCCAAGGTGAATAACTTGGACGGATGAATCCTTTATCAGATAACTCTTGAAGCTGTTTCGATAGCTCTTGCATCTCCGAAGGTGCAAGACGATATGGTGCTTTCGCAATCGGGTTGGCATTGGGTACAAGGTCGATATGAAACTCAACTTGACGAACTGGTGGTAACCCAGGCAGTTCATCAGGAAACACCTCTGGATAATCCCGAACAATCGGAATATCCTGAATACTCTTGCGCTTGACTTTCTCCTCGGTGACATGTGCTAGAAAAGCAACATATCCTTTTCTCAAATAACTTTGGGCCCTTGCACATGACATAAGCTTCAAGCCGCCAGATGGCTTCTCGCCACGAACTTCCAAAATATCGCCAGAAGACAAAGGAATACGTACAATCTTATCGAAACAAACCACCTCAGCGTGATGTTTGGTTAACCAATCCATTCCAATGATGATGTCGAAGCTTCCAAGTTGCATTGGCGTGAGGTCAATAGGAAAAAGGTGGTTATCAAGGTTCAACTGACAATCACGGATAACAGAATCGAGAACAAGAGGTTTACCAGTAGCAACTTCGACAGATAAGGGTTTCCTTAATTTAGTTCTAGGTATCGCAAGCAAAGGTTCAAAAGATAATGAAACAAAACTTCGATCGGCACCAGAATCAAAAAGAATAGATGCGGGTTGATTGTTAACAAGAAACGTACCATTGACAACCTCGTTGTCAGCCCTCGCTTCGTTTGCATTCAGATTGTATGCTCGCCCTCGAGCAGGATTCACGTTGGCGTTGACGTTTGCATTCGGATTCGCATTAGCATTTGCTAGCCTAGGACAGTTGTTGCGGAAGTGGCCAAACTCTCCACAATTAAAACAGGAACCAGGTGGGAATCTAGCAGCATTCCCTTGTGCCGGAGCTTGAACCTGGGCAACCTGATTTTGCCCTGAACGACAAACATTGGCCAAATGCCCAAGCCTACCACACGTCGTGCATTGCTTACAAGCTTGTTGTGCAACATGATGACCGTTGCAGCGAGCACAATGAGGTGCGGTACCGGCATACGCCTTTTTCGCAGGAGGTTGAGCCGGTGTGTTCTGTTCAGCCTGTGTCGTAACAGCAAAGTTCTGTGCACCCTTTCGCTTCCTTGATTTCTTCGACGACTCACCTTCTTTACCTTTACCCTTCTTCTTGTCTTTAGCAGAATCAGATGATTTCTTCTTGTCACCCTTGCGAGTGAGTTTACCCTTTCTGACTTGGGATTCAGTCAGGGTAGCAGATAACTCGATCGCTTGACGAAGGGTAGTAGGATTAACAGCGGTCACAATATCCAGCATAGAATCGGGTAGACCATCGATATATCTTTCGATTGCTTTGTCTGGTGGGGTAACCATGGTGGGACACAATAGACTGAGTTCCTCAAAGCGATCCGTGTACGCACGGTGCTCAGCCCCATCTTGTTTTAAATCGTCAAACTCTCGCTCCAAAGCTCGAATCTCGTGACGGGGACAGAACTCTCTCATCATGAGAGCCCGAAGCTCATCCCACGTTTGTGCCAATGCCACTTCGGCACCCCTATCGTGCATAATACCATTCCACCAGGTAAGCGCTCGCTTCTCAAACACGCTGGTAGCAAATTCAACCTTACGTGCATTCGGACACTGCACATGCCTGAATGTGTTCTCAATACTCTCGAACCACTGTAGGAGCGCAGTTGCTCCTTGCGACCCAGAAAACTTAAGAGGCTTCGCAGAATTGAAATTCTTGAAATTACACTGCGCATTGTTGTGGTTATTATTGTTATTGTTGTATATCTCATGAACTTGAGTTACAACACCGGGAAGCACAGCAGCCACTTGCTGAGAGACTAGGGCTGCGATTTCTTCAATGGTGAAAGATTGTGCTTCACGTCGTGGAGGCATTGTCTAACAAGGAAATATGAGAAACGAGTAAGGTTGAGAATTAGGGAAAACAAAAGATGTATCGACAAAACACAAGGAAGGCGATCATTTGTCCGTTACCTCGAACAAACAAACGACACGCAGTGACTAATCAAAGTAAATGAATCAAAATAATGCATCGCGAAGACATGCTCGCCTATAAGTGAACACTCACCCCAAGAGTTCCCAGGTAAGAGTGACTGGTCCGATTATGTGGATTTGTACGAACACTATAGCCTTAGACAGAAAACTCAGGGTACATGCATTCACTCTTCCAGTTTGCACGTGTTCACATTATTTTAACCCAAACTTTGACGAGATTTTGAAAATTCAAAAGGGTTCAAAACCTAGTAATCAATCATCCTAGAACAGATGATTAATTTTCGAAGCAGATTCGGATTTATGTTCTCGTTGTGGTTATCACCTAAGGATAGGTGACGGTTTTGTTTTAAAATCTACACACAAGTAAACTTGCGTTAGGGTCCTAAAGTTATAGTCTAGGTCAAAGCATTACTAATAACCTAATTCCCTATAACCATAGGCTCTGATACCAACTTTTCTGTCACACCCCGACCACGTAGGACAACAAACCGTGGCGGAAACGTCGGGGAGTGTTGCAACAGAATAATTGTTTCACAACCATGGATACAAAAAAAGTGTTTCGTTTTATTGATAGTATTAAACATTACATTGTCTTAACATAGAATAAACAAGTTTTACATCGTCTATCACTATTATTATGTCACTAAGGCCTCGTCCAGATCCTAGGTGACGCATGCATCCTAGTAGTCATTCAAGCATCAATACCTGAAACATATGTAAAAACTTAGTCAGCAAAGAAATGCTGGCGAGTACATAGGTTTTATAGGAGTATCGGATTCATGGCTCGTTTATATGTTGCAGTACATCGTTAGACTACAAGAGTCAAAATACAAACCTCGTTTTGAAAAGCGTATTGCAACATAAGTAACCAACTCAAATCAAATTGGTTATAGTTTATAAAATCTCGTAACCATGATTCTTAACCCAAAAACATTTGTTTTAGTAAAATAATTCGGAAACATCTCGTAAAAACTCGTTAATAAAACTCGTATGGTTTATATCGTTTCGAAACCTCGTTGTGTGATATCGTTTCGAATCGTTTTCCCAAGTGAACTAAATAGTGACACACAATGTAATATGATAGAATCACTTATATATAAGAAGTACCAGCGGCGTATCTACCATGATTCTAGCATACTACACTCGTTCCATTATCTAATCACTACCCCAAAACCAATCGTTTATCCAAATCGTTTATCTCGTTTAAATCGTCTCAAATCGTTTAACTCGTCCCAAAATCGTATTCGTTTTAATAATGAAACTACTTTTGGTCGTCTCGTTAACAACATTCAAACCTTCGTGACTCGTCTAACTCGTTTCTCGTTTCGTATTAACAAACCACCAAAGGGTAAGTTAACAATCATCAGATTCAGTCGTTACCCACAACCCCCACACATAACCATGGGTGCAGTGCAATAACGGGATTTGTCAGATCCTATGGTACCATAACCTAATACTGGTCGGCTTGATCAATGCTAATGAATGTCATTCGTTATGTAACTACAACCAACAAGTTCGTTCACTTTATCGAAATCGTTCTTAGTTTAGTAAAAGTCGTTTTAATCGTTTTTGAAATCCTCGTT